>NC_040288.1:9005413-9307080 GCF_004118075.2 Vigna unguiculata | reverse complement strand
TAATAATAATAATAATAATATGATAACAATAATGACTAATAATAATAATAATAACATATAAATAATAATAATAATAATAATGATAATTATAATAATTGTGCCATATTTAGGAGAAAAACTTTAAACATCTCGACAAGTCATAAAAAAGAAGAAGAATCAAAATAATCATAGTAGTGATGGAGTCACGTACTCAATAAAATGGAAACCACAAGCATACATATACCCGATTTCCATGCCCTTTCACCTTCAAGCTAAAGGAAATGTTTTGCAAAAGGAAAATTTAATTTGGGTTTGTCAAGGTTTGAACACCTAACTAAGCCAATGTCATCCTAATGCACAACCACTCAACCAATTCATGTTTCGTGATGATTAATATAATTCTATGATTATATTATCACTCAACATGATCAAGCATATTATTAAAAATAATAATAAATCAAATAACACAAAATTGGCATACATAGGACTCGAACCTAAGTTTTTTCACACAATCAAGTACTCTCAACCATTTAAACTAATACTTTTCCACATCACATCAACCAACATTAAATGCCATAAAGGCTCTAACTACCCGCATTTATTAATTAATTAATTAATTTTCCCGGATCTTACACCGATGCTCGGGTGAAAACTATTGTTGTAGGTGAATTCTATCAAAGGCAATACCTCATCCCAAGCACCCAAATGATCCAGTAAGCATGTTCTCAACAAATCCTCAAGCGACTGAATCGTCCTCTCAGACTGGCCATCGGTCTGAGGATAATAAGTTGAACTCATGGTGAGCTTGCTACCCAAAGCACTCTATAGCGTATGCCAAAACCAAGAAGTGAACTATGGATCTCTGTCGGAGACTATACTCGAAGGTACTCCGTGCAACCTCACAATCTCCTAAATGTACAATTGGGCTAGTCAATCCACTATAACCCAGATAGTGTCATGCCCCCTAAAAGTTCGTGGCAAATGGGTCACAAAATCCATGGAGATGCTATCCTATTTCCACACTGGTATTTCCAGGGGCTGTAGAATCCCACCGGATCTCTAATGCTGAACCTTCGCCTTCTGAAATTTCAAACAGGCTGCTACAAACAGTGCAACATCTCTCTTCATTCCCTGTCACCAGAAGGTCTCCTTGAGATCTTGATACATCTTAGTCATGCTAGGATGCATGCTAAGACGACTCTTATGCCCTTCCTCAAGGATTAACCTTGTCACTTTCACATCATCTGGTACACGCACTCTGCCTTGAAATCTCAATATATCATCCTTACCCAAGGCAAAATCTCTAGTCTCATCTGACCCAAGTTGTTCCCTAACTCTGTTCAAAGTTGCATCCAACAACTATCTTTCTCTGACTCAGTCTAGGAAGTCACTAGATATAGTCAGGTTACTACATCTAATGAGTCCAGACTCCAACTCTACCTGTAGCTTCATATCCCTAAACTTTTCTAGCAGCTCCACTTCCTTTATCATAAGATGCGCGGTGTGCACTGTCTTCCTACTCAAGGCATCGACTACCACATTTTCCTTCCCCGGGTGATATAGCAGTTCAAAATCATAGTCTTTGAGGAACTATATCCACCTCCTCTGTCTCATGTTCAGCTCCTTCTGATCAAATAACTACTTGAGGCTTTTGTGGTCACTGAACACATGAAACTGAGCACCATATAGATAGTGCCTCTAGATCTTCAAGGCAAACACAATAGCTGCCAACTCCAAGTCATGAGTGGGGTAGTTTCTCTCATGCACTTTAAGTTGCCTCGAAGCATACGCCACTGCCTTCTTCTCTTGCATCAGAACACAGCCGAGTCCAAGGTGAGAGGCATCACAATAAACCTCAAAGGGTTTTCCAACATCAGGAATCACCAGGATTGGGGCACTCGTCAACCTCCGATTAAGCTCTTGAAAACTATTCTCACACTTATCCGTCCAAGTGAAAGGCTGGTCCTTCCGGGTAAGCTGTGTCAACGGCATCACTATTTTGGAAAATCCCTCTATGAATCTCCTGTAGTAGCCAGCTAACCCTACAAAGCTTATGATCTCAGTTGCTGACTTGGGACTTTCCCACTTTACCACTACCTTCAACCTTTGTTGGATCCACCTTTATACCTTGTGCAGATATCACATGGCCCAAAAACTGCACCTCATCCATCAAGAACTCGCATTTGGACAGTTTAGCATACAACTGCTTCTCTCTCAGAATACCAAGCACCAACCTCAGATGTCCCGCATGTTCCTCTTGGGTTCTGGAGTAGATAAGTATGTCGTCTATGAAGACTACGACAAGCTTGTCTAAGAATGGCCGGAAGACCCTCTTCATGTAGTCCTGAACACTGTAAGACCCGAGAAATTTAAATAATTAAATAAATAATTATTTAATCAATGCGGGTAGTAGAAGCCTTTATGACATTTAATGTTAATTATTGTGACGTGAAAAAGTACTAGCTCAAATGGTTGAGAGTACTTTAGTGTGTGAGAGGACTTGGGTTCGAGTCCTATGTATGCCAATTATATGTTGTTTGATTTATTATTAATTTTAATAATACGCATGATTATGTTGAGTGATAACATAATTATAGAATTATAGGAATTATCACGAAACATGATTGGTTGAATTGGTTGTGAGTTGATCTTGTGATTCCATGATTGTGTGTTCAAACCTTGCTGAGAATGAAATTGATTTCTTTATTTTTGCTAATGTATGGTGACTTGGATGTGAAAGGGTGGGAATGCCCTAGAGGCAATGGGCAGCCAAGGGAGCTAGGAAAACAGCCCATAATGGTATATAAAAGGTAATTATAGGCATTAAAAAGGTTAATTTTCGTTTTTTTGGGTACCACATTTAGGAACCACATAAAAGGGGAAAGTTGGGTAATTAGAAGGTTTTGTGAAGTCTGAAACCTAGAGCGAAAAGGGAGCACGAGTGTGGGGTGAAAAGGGAGTTAGAAAGAATCAAGAGAGCTAAGTTTTGGAAGAGCAAAGGGGAGTTATTGGGGGTATTGCAAAACTAAGGTTAGAAGACCCAATTGGAGCAAGAAATTGCAGGTTAGGGGAGCTCTTCTGTATAAATATCTATATGATTGTACTGATTCTGTTTACTGCAGTGTTATGCACAAATATATGTATCCTTGCCATGTAATTTTCATGCTCTGTGTGATTGGGTTGAACCTTGACTAATGTATGTTGTATAAGCATTCTTTTATGAGAGTGTATGAAAATAATGGGGTTTTTGGTACTGTATGTGATTCTGGTTCAATTGCATTATTTGGGGGTCAAATTTTGGGGTCTAAAGCAGGTTCGTAATACCGGAATGATGGAAGGGATTGTTTGTCAATTTTGGGATGTGGTTTGGCATGGGTTGTGTGTTTGTGTGTGCGTAACAGGGAACCAATATGCTAATCTCGCTTAGGTGAGCCAGGCTCGCCCAGGCGAGAGTTGCTGAGTCATGATCATGTTTCTGCTCGAGCTACTCGCTTAGGCGGAGTGCCCAGGTTTTTGGGCAACCTGTTATCTCGCTCAAGCGAGTACCTCTCGCCTAAGTGAGATATCGAGGGGTGTGAGATTTTGTTTTGGGCACCTCGCGTAGGCGCGGAGGTTGATTTTTGGGCGACACGGCTTTTCGCCCAGGCAAGAGGTTCTCGCTTAAGCGAGACCTCGTGCTTAACTTTGTGTTGTGCTTAACTCGCCGCCTAGGAGAGAGTTTTTGGTGTTAGGCGAAGGGCGATCTCGCCCAGGCGAGGAGAGACTCGCTTAAGCGAGACTTCGCAGGTAAACCAGATTAGCACGCTCGCTCAGGCAAGAAACTTAGCCTAAGCGAGACAGGCCTAGACGCTTAAGCTAAGGCTTCTGGCCCAAGTGAATTTTGTGCAGCTTGTGTGTATTGTTGTACGCATTGATGTGAACGTGGATCATGAGATGTTGTGCCTTGAGCGGGTAGATGGTGGTTGACATGTGATAGTATGAGTGGGGAGGTTCATACTCAAATACTCTCCAGTGGGGATATAAGCGAGGTAGGTTCGTATGTTCCGTGCTCACAATTGAGAGATGTTGCACGCGGGGAGGTACGTAGCTAGTGGATCACATGTGTTGGACTACGGGCGGGTAAGTCCATAGAGTAGGACTACGAGCGGGGAGGTTCGTAGAGGCAGGACCACGAGCACGCAGGTTTGTGTGAGCATCATGAATCCTGAGTCCATGACTAACTTTGTTGTTAAAGTGGAGGTTTAAAAGCCTTGGAGGCATTGTGGATGTGAACATGGTCTAACTATGAGAAAATAATTGGGTGTATTTATATTATTTAATTGATATGTTTCTTATATTTTGTTGAGCTCACCCTTTTTGTTTGTGATTGGCGATGATCGTGTAATTCGTTACATGGGAGCAGATGATGATATAGGTGATGCTGAGGGTGCTTAGGCGACGGAGTGAGGGCTAGCTGGGATAGAGCTAGGTATTTACTATTATTTTCATGGTTTATTTGGAACTTGTAATGACTGTTGATTTAATTTCATTTGAATATTGTCGCATTGAATACTAAATTTTGATTTTCCCGCATTTGGGACTAATAATATTGCGACGTTTAAACTTCTTTTTATATCTTTAAATATTTAATTAAGTAATACTCATTAGGGATGTTACAAATACTGCTGGAGCATTGGTCACACCAAAAGGCATAACCACGTACTCATAGTGTCCATATCGGGACTGGAAGGCTGTCTTCTGTTCATCATCAGCCTTCACCAATATCTGATGGTATCCCAACCACAAATCTATCTTCGAGAATCATATAGCACACAACAACTAGCACCAGTGATCACACAACAACCAATAACCGAGTTACCTGAACCTGCCACCTCCGTCCCTGTCATAGCATAAACCCTGCTTGTCGCTTGAGGCCTGTTGCCTCTATTTCTCTGCTGATGTTGGTTGGGAGTCTGAACTAGAGGGTGTTTCACTGCCCTAGCAAGAGTGGGACAGTCTTTCCCAAAGTGGCCCTCCTTGCCATAGTTGTTGCACCTGTGATAGCCCTCCATGCGTGGGCAGACATTTCTCAGATGAGGGCCTCCGCATATGTAACACTATACTCGGCCCTGCTGCGGAGGAAGGCTCCTAGACCCCTGGGACTGATGGTGGGGTCTATCATAAGGTCTCCTCCGCTCCTCATGTCTCGGTTTGGACCCAGATGGTCCACCTATCCTCTAGAGTTGCTGTGGGCGCTGACCTTCCACTTCATTCTTCATCTTCTCCATCACTCGTGCTTTCACCACCAGTGCAACAAAGTCCTTGATGGACAGAGGGGCTTCCATCAAGCAGATGTCTCCCCTGAGGTCGTTCTCAAATATTCGATATCTCCACTCCTCATCAAGTGGCAAAGTATAGAAGCGGCTGAGATGCTTGAACTTCTCAGCATAATCCTTGCCATACCTAACGCTGTCGGGAAAGTATTCAGAGAGGAATTTCCCCTTGAAGGCCTCCCAAGTCACAGGCTCGTCTCTCTCCTCCATGATGGATTTTGTGCTAGTCCACCAATGTTCTGCCTCCCCCATAAGCATGTACACGGTGAAGACTAATTTGTTCTCTGTTGGGCACATCTTCGCATCATATATTCTCTCCAGTTCCTTCAGCCACTGGTCTGCTACATCGGGGCTAGTCTTCTCATGGAATTTTATCGGGTGGTGTTTCAGAAAATCTTCTAGACTCCACTCCCTGACTGTAGGTCGTGGCTCGGGACCAAACACAGGGCCAACTACCCTGTTCTCCTCCAATTGGCGGAGGGCCTCCATATGCTGCCGGTGAGCATCCTCAACAGCCACTCTTATAGCCTCCATCTGCTGCATTACTAATTGTTGTTGTTCTAGCGACGCGGCCTGTCACTGCATAGATGCCTCATGTTGCTGCATCATTATTGTGCTCTGTTGCGTCATCGTAGCCACCATCGCTTCTATTGCCTTGGCGATATTAGGTACATCGCCTTGAGAAGATTGAGAGTTCCTGCTAGGGGTGTCATGATTCACTGGCACACAAGAAATCACTTGTCAGATGATGAGATAGAAAACTCAGCTAAAGACAATAAAAAGACACCACAAAGCTAAGCGGACACCCAAGTCCACAAACCTAAGGAATGATCGCTCTGATACCATAAATGTAACACCCCATTTAATAATTAAACTTAATTAAATGAAAGCGTCACACAAAATAATATAAAGAGCAAAGATTCAAAGTGTGACTTCACTTCACATAATTATCTAAAAGTTTCTCCAAGGAATCCAAGGCACACCAGGATGCCAAAACCGAACAACAATACAAAAACTTGACAATAGTTAATAATGTACTAAAAGATAAAACGGTACATGGGCCTTAACCCAAGAGAGAGCCCAAGAAAGAAGAATCCAGCCCAGGTGGATTACGCAGCGGAACCATCACCCCCCTGTTGACCACAAGTGTTTTTCACATCTGCTCACACCAATAAATTGTTGATCATCGCAAAGGAGAAAACCACACATACCAAACATACAACAAACAACATAAGGGTAAGCTAGAGTCGAGAAAATAGTTTTATCATGCAATCATATTCACTTCCATAGTCAATTATACATACATCACCCAAACATGTTATGACCTTCCAAACAATACACTAAGACTCGACACGACTCATCCGGATATGTATAATTTAGTCGAATTCAGCGGATGCTTGGACTTATGGTGGATATCTCTTCTCACCCCCGAGGTGCTCACCCCCGAGCTAAGTGTTACAAGTGTTACAATATTCCAATCCCCTACACACAAGGTTAGCCATTAATGGGTTTCAGGCCTCCTGATACTCTCACCACAAGAGTCAGTCCGCTCTATGTGAGACTAACTAACTCCTTAAAGCGTTAGGATGCAACCTTACCTTGAATCCTTACCAAATTATATAAATGGGGCACCACCATGGACTCCCACTAACAGGGGCCATGGAATTACGTCCCGACCACTAAAGCACGACCATGAGGTCTCACCTAGAGGCCCATGGAATTACGCACTGACCACAAACCAATTATACTCAATCAATCAAGTAAGATTTATCATGCATATAACCTCATGCCAACCTTTTCAACCCGTCCTTATTCATATCCAAATGTTGAATCCATACCTGGTCATCCTTCCCAAACCATGAATATAGAATTGTATTTCATATCAATACCATGCCACTTTAATATCAACCATCTCATTTAAATCACATGTCAGGATCATACCAAACCCATCATTTATAACCCATGAACCACATCACTCATGCATAATCAATCAGAACATGCTTTAATATAATAATTCAACCATACACGTGACATTCATCCAATAACACAGAAGAAATCAGAACAAGGACGCATCCTCGCCCAACTCTCGCTCAGGCTGAAGGTGCTCGCTCAAGCGAGAGGTTTCTCTCGCTCAGCGGGCTTCCCTCACTTAGGCGAGAATTCGAGGAGTGGAAATAGTGGCTTCTTGCGAGATCTCGCTTAGGCGAGCCCTCATCGCCTAAGCGAGACTACATCTCACTCAAAACAGGGATTCATCGCTTAAGCGACCTCTCAAGCAGAAATCCTTGGTGAACCTCGGTTAGTCTCACCTAGGCAAGACAAGCTCGCTTGGGCGAGATTATCAGTCCTCGCTACTGTTCGCACCTGCGTCAGCCATACGTACATACCAAACAACACAACCAAGCATCCCATGCATTCACAGTAGTACACAATCTCAAGAATCGTGAAACAAAAACAAAACAACCCAGAATCGCATTTAAACAAGGAGGTTCTAGCTTCCCTTACCTGGAAAGGGTTAGCCAAACAACTTCGATACTTAAGCGAATGAGTACGAGTACTCCCGGAGTAGATTTAAGATATTAGAATCCCTAACATATATGAGGCACGAGATTATTACACAGAGCCCTAATAGGAAACACGAAGAACTAAAACATGGATGAAGGGTAAGGGTTCGTGAACAACTTATGTGAGTAAAACAAGGCCAAACCAACTCGGATCTGAATGAACTTCAAAACCCTAGCAGAGCTCTGAGGATGAAAAAAAGAGTAAGTTGTGAGATGTTTCCGCAAGAATGATCAGAATGGGAGGGGTTTGGCTGCCTTGGGGGCCTTAGCACCTTATGGCCCAGCCCTTAGGCCCAACAGATTAAAGGCCAGCCCTTAAAACATTAGGGTAGAAAAACTGAGCCTTACATTTCACCTAATTAAATTAAATATTAATATAATTAAAATTCATTTCTCAATAAAAAAAAAGTAGCTGAAGATATCAAACACTTCTGTTACATATTAATAAAATATTTATATCTATTACATATTTAGAAAAGAAGATACTACAAAAATTACTACATTACCTATCTTATTTTATTGACAAGTGTCACAAAATTTAGTTTTTCGTCATTTTAAAATTCTGGTACAAAAGTATTCAGGTTCAAATCCTATAAAAGCCAATTTTTTCATTTATTTACGATTTCAACTACAATATTAATTATAAGTAATATTATTATGTTTAATATTTTACAAGTATTATTATTTGTAATTATTAATAATATTATTATAAATATTATTTGTAGTCTATTACATATTAAGAAAAGAAGATAGTTACATATTAAGAAAAGAAGATAGTACCAAAATTACTACATTAGCCATTTTCTTTTATTGACACGTGTCATAAAAATTAGTTTTTTCGTCATTTTAAAGCTCTAGTACAAAAGGATCCGAGTTCAAATCCTACAAGAGTCAATTTTTATTTTATTTTTTCATTTATTTATGATTTCAACTATAATATTAATTATAAATAATATTATTATTTGTAATATTTTTATAAGTATTAGTATTTCGAATTATTAATAATATTATTATTATAAATATTATTTATAGTGATAGTAGTAAGATTATAACAAATATTAGTATTATTATTATTATATGTTACTATTATTAATATTACTATTAGTATTATTAACATTATTAGTAGTAAAGTTATTACTCTTATTTGTAATATATAATATTATTACTATTATATATTTTTGTTAGTAATTACGTCTCAATTTTTATTAGATTATGATAAATTATTTTTTTATCTTAAACTTAAAAAAAATAGGTATATTGATAAATATATGATTAGTTTAAAATTTCACTCTAACATTTCATTGTTGATGTTCATACCCATTCAAATTTGAAGGATTTGTCGACCATTATTGAATTATGTCAATCTTTGACAAAAATAAACAAATTAAAGATATTTTACTTGATTGATTATCTAATTCATTTTATTTAACTCTAAATATTTCATTTTCTACCATGAAAATTATCAAAACAAAATTCGAAATAAGATGAAAGATGAATTTCTTGAATGCAATATGGTTATTTACATTCAAAAAGGAATAACTGGAGATTTTTATTCCGAATAAATTATTGATGAGTTCAAAATTTTTTTCTATAAATTATTTTGGTTCCACCAAAATTGTTGGTCAAGATCCGTCATGGGTTATTATTATCAATTATAATTAATAATCATTATTACTATCAACTATAAATGTTATTATTATTATTATTAATTATAATTATTTCTATTATTATATTACTATTATTATTAATAAGAACTATAATTATTATAATAGTTATTATTATTATTATTATTATTATTGTTGTTGTTGTTGTTGTTGTTATTGTTGTTTTTATTATTATTGTTAGATACACATTTTACTTTTACTTACTATGTAGGAATCATGTTTCAATTAATTGTCATTTTTATTTGTTTTATTGTTCATTTATCTCTAGATTTGAACAATTGTTTCAATTTTAAAAAATAGTTACTAAAATTAGTAAAATAATAAAACTGAAAAATAATTTTTTATTATAAATAATTATTTAAATTTAAAATATAACACTTAAGAGGATAAAATTGATAAAATAAAAAGGACACCAAAGATGTTTATCTCTTTATATATGTAGTTGTATTAATATTAATATTAATATTATTAGTAGTAGTATTAGTATTATTATTTTTTATCACTACGCGATATTATTATAGTGGTATTATTATCATTATCATTATCATTATTATTATTATTATTATTATTATTATTATTATTATTATTATAGTTAGACAATATTTTTTTTTATTTACTACGAGATCATAGTTCTGTTACATGCTTGTATTTGTTTTGTTATTCATTTTATCTCTATATCTTGGTATTTTTTGAATTGAAAAAAAAAATAGTTACTAAAATTAGTAAAATGATAAAGTTGACAAATAATTTTTTATTATGAATAATTATTTAAATTTAATAAATAATAATTAAGAGGATAAAATTGTAAAAAACAAAAAAAGGCATAAAAATGTGTATATCTTTATATATTTAGTTAGTGTATTATTATCATTATTACTACTAGCGTACACGCATTTTTTAAATATACATGATATTATATTAATAGATGATGTAATGTAATGTTATTATGTTAATATATAAAATAAAATTATATTTATTAAAAATAAAGTAATAGGTGATGATAATGTAATGTTATTAAGTTAATATATAAAATAAAATTATATTTATTAAAAATAAAGTGAAATATATCAGAAAAGATGAGAGAATAATGGTTGATAAATAGAGAAAAAAGAATAGCAGAGCTAGACGATTTTATAAAAAAGTTTGTAAAAATAACGGTCAATTTTCAAAAATTTAATAAATAATTATATTTTAAAGGGTAAAATTGGTATTTTGAAATGTGGACACAAAAGAGAGAATTCTCTTTATATATTGTTATAGATTAGTATTATTATTATAACTACGAGATATTATTATAATGGTATTGTTATTATTATTATTATCACTACGGGATATTATTATAATGGTATTGTCCCACCCTTAGTACACGGCCCCCAGCAAAGCCTTGTGGCCGCATACCTCATGAAACACCCAATGACCGCCCACATCGCATTATGCCATGGAAGGTCCCAATCCCTAGTACACGGCCCCCAGCAAAGCCTTGAGGCCGCTTACTCCAAACCATGTGGCCGCTTACTCCAAACCTTGTGGCCGTTTACTCAACCAAAGTCATGCCAGCCTGCATGCATTACCCAAACACCCTCCCTAGAGCACGGCCCCCAGCAAAGCCTTGTGGCCGCTTACTCCAAACCTTGTCATGCCAGCCTGCATGCATTACCCAAACACCCTCCCTAGAGCACGGCCCCCAGCAAAGCCTTGTGGCCGCTTACTCCAAACCTTGTCATGCCAGCCTACACGCGTTACCCAAACACCCTCCCCAGAGCACGGCCCTCGGCGATCACCATACCCACGTTACAGATACCCCTCCACTAAGCAGCCCAGATCCTCATAACCGAGTACCGAATACCGTAAACACCCAAAGGACCCTTTGGTAATTTCCTCCCTAAGAAGCACTGGATCCAAGAATAGCCAAAAAGGGATAATTGGGCCAGAAAGCCCATTCCAGGTAGGACCCACAGGTGAAATAGTATAAATAGCACACTGTTCCATGCATTGATTACGCATTAAATTATTCAAATACTCTGACATCACCAGTGCTGACTTAGGCATCGGAGTGTCTTTTGCAGGTCTCCTGCTCCGCCCCCGGAACTACCCTGAAGCAATAGAAGAAGGACCGAGATCAGCCATCCGAAGCCCTCAAGTGATTTGTGAACTACAACCTTTGGCCCCGTAAGAACATCTGGCGCCCACCGTGGGGCCGAAGAGTACTTCACAGATCCAAGACAACAACCCAAGAAGACAAGATGGTTTCCACAAGAAGCAGGACAGCGGACGTCCCCCCCGTGGTCCCAACTGTTGAAGTTGGGGACCCCGGACCAGCGTCGGAGATTTCCCGCATTCTGGAGGCCCAAGCCAGGATGCAGCAAGAATTCGCAGAATACAAGAAAAGAAACGCAGATGAAATGGAGGCATTGAGAGAAGAAAATTCTCGCCTTAGGCAGAAGATAGAAGCAGACCAAGCGGCTGGGGAACCATACCAACCCCGGTCAAGGGCGGATGTCCCCCCAAACTCAAGGGTCACTGCCCCTCCCCACTCAAGAGTTGACATCCATCCAACCGAAGACGAAAGCGAGTACAGGCCCACCGGGCCAACGACGGGAGGTAACTACAGCTCCTTCGCGTCGAAGAGGAATCGCCGCCACCCCTTCATAGATGGGATCACTGAAACTCCCCTACCCCATAAATGGAAAGCACCCACCGTGACGTATGATGGCACCACGGACCCAGACGAGTTTGTATCTATTTACACCAACCAAGTGGGGTTATATTCAACGGACGATGCCGTCCTGTGTAAATCGTTTTCAGTAGCCCTCAGAGGATCAACTTTAGAATGGTTCATGAGCCTTCCTCCCTACACCATTGACTCCTTCACCACGCTTACCACCACCTTCACCACCCAGTTCGACACAAGTCGTCGCCACGACCTCACCACAATTGCCCTCTTCAATCTCAGGCAAGAGGAGGGGGAACCTCTCCGAGTTTTTATCGACAGATTCGGCGCCATAGCCATGAAAATCAAGGACCTCACCCCCAACCTCATATTGATGTACATGATGACCTCCCTTCGTCCGGGACCTTTCGCTGATGAATTAGCAATGCGTCCCCCCATAAGCATGCAGGAGCTTAGGAAGAGGGCAGCCATGTTTATCAGAGTCGAGGACATGAGGCGATACCAAAGTAACGCTCAAACCCCTTTAGCACATACCAACATCAGGAAACCTAATAAAGAGCCCCCCCCCCCCCCCGCGTGAACAAAACCGCCCAATGGAGCAAAGACCTGCTAAGTTCTCCAACTACGCTCCCTTGAACGCACCCAGATCTCGCATACTAGATGAAGTGCTGCAAGCCGAACTCATCCCTCCGCCCAGAAAATACCAAAACCCACCTAATGCGGACCTGAGCAAATACTGCCATTACCATCGCAACAACGACCATACGACTGATGAATGCGATACCCTGCGAGACAAGATAGAAGAACTCGTGCGAGCCGGACATCTCAAACATTACATAAGAGAAACCGGGGAAAGCTCTCACAGACCTCGATATGAGAGGAATGACAATAGGCGAGTCGAGCGACGAACAGACCGACGAACTGAGCGTAGAGAGCCAAGAAGAGAACCCGCAAGAACCCAACATACAGAACAGCGAGCGGCAGTCCAACAACAACCCAGGCGAACCGACGATAGACCACCCTTGCGCGGAACAATCAACACCATATCTGGTGGATTTGCCGGAGGAGGGAGGTCATCCTCGTCCAGGAAAAGGCATCTAAGAGCAATCCAATCAGTACACGCTGTGTCTGGCAGAACGATAAGAAGAATGCCACCCATCACCTTTTTGGACTCAGACTTTCAAGGCACCGACCCCAACCAAGACGACCCCATGGTCATAACCATAGAAGTAGAAAGCTTCGCGGTCAAGAAAGTGCTCATCGACCAAGGAAGCTCCGTGGATATCTTATATTGGAAAACTTTCAACAAACTGCAGATACCCTTAGCCGACCTCACTCCCCATAATGAACCAATATACGGTTTCTCAGGCGAAAGGGTCCCAACCAAGGGTATATCGACCTCCACACAACATTTGGAGAAGGAAGGCAAACGAAAACCATACCCATTCGCTACCTAGTTGTGGAAGCACACACATCTTACAACATACTTTTGGGAAGACCATCCATCAATGCCTTGGGAGCCATCGTATCCACCCCGCATCTCGCCATGAAATTCCCATCCCCGCAGGGTGACATAATCACGGTACACGGCGACCAGCGCGCCGCCAGGGAATGCTACATCGCAAGCCTAAAACTTCCCCACCCACCCTTGACAACCCACAATATCGAGCAATCCCAGCACAAGGCAGCCTTAGCAGGCGACGACCTCGACCCGAGAGTAAACTCTGAAGCCAGGGTCGAGCCCGTTGGGGACATAAGACACTTCCCTCTCCCGCAGCCAAATCGATTCCTCCAGATTGGCACCACCCTTCCCAAAGGAGAAGAGCACCACATCGAGAGCATCCTTACACAGAGCGCCGATCTTTTCGCTTGGTCCGCTGCAGATCTCCCTGGTGTACACCCCAGGATAGCCTCCCACAAGTTGTCCGTCTTCCCCAACGCCAAACCTGTTTCACAGAAGAAGAGGAAACTCGGAGAGAGCAGAAGACAAGCGGCAATCGAGGAAGCCAATAAACTCAAGCAGGTCGGATTCGTCGGTGAAGCCCAGTACACAACCTGGCTAGCAAACGTTGTGCTAGTAAAGAAACCCAATGGCAAGTGGCGCATGTGCGTCGACTACACGGACTTAAACAAAGCATGCCCAAGAGATGCCTACCCGCTTCCTAGCATCGACAGACTAGTCGATGGGGCTGCGGGGCACGCGGTACTTAGTTTCCTGGATGCCTATTCCGGCTACAATCAGATACCGATGGCCGATGAGGACAAGCTTAAAACCGCTTTCATCACCGAGGCGGCCAACCTTTTCTATAAGGTCATGCCCTTTGGCCTCAAGAACGCAGGCGCAACGTACCAGCGCCTCATGGATAGAGTTTTTCACCCCCTCCTCGGCCGAACAGTGGAAGTCTACGTAGATGATATCATCGTAAAGTCCCCTAACCCCAAGCAGCACTCAGCAGATTTGGCAGAAGTCTTCAAGGCCTTGCGAGCATATAACATCAGACTTAACCCCGAGAAATGTACCTTTGGGGTCGACAGCGGCAAGTTCCTCGGTTTCATGCTCACGCAACGCGGGATCGAGGCCCACCCCGAAAAATGCCAAGCAATAATCGACATGAGAAGTCCCACAAACGTCAAGGAAGTGCAACGCCTAGTGGGCAGGTTAACCGCTATCTCTCGTTTTCTCCCGAAGTTGGCTGACAAAACCAAACCAATGATCAAGCTCCTAAAGAAATCAGCCAGGTTCGTTTGGGACGAAACCTGCGAACAAAACTTCAACACCTTGAAACAGCTGCTAACCACCCCCCCAATCCTCACTAAACCAGACCTCAGCCTTCCCCTCGTCATGTACATAGCAGCATCTGCGGGCGCACTCAGCTCCGCCCTCGTCCAAGAGAAAGACAACACCCAACAACCCATATATTTCACCAGCCGAATCCTCCAAGACCCAGAAACGCGATACCAGATGATTGAAAAAATAGCCCTCGCATTGATAACTGCAGCACGACGCTTGCGACCATATTTTCAGTCCCACACCGTCATCGTCAGAACGGACCACCCTGTGCAAAAAATCCTCCAAAAACCAGATTTGGCAGGCCAGCTATCTTCGTGGGCCATCGAATTGTCCGAATTCAACATCCTCTACGAGCCACACGGTCCCATCAAAGCACAATGCTTAGCAGACTTCACCAACGACCTCCAGAACCACTCATCCACCCAAGACACTTGGTGGACGATGCATGTAGATGGCTCCTCAAACCCCCAAGGTGCCGGCGCAGGAATAGTGCTAGAAGGTCCCGGCGACATCCTTGTCGAGCAATCCCTCCGCTTCAATTTCAAAACATCAACAATCAAGCAGAATACGAAGCCATAATAGCCGGCCTCAACCTAGCACACGACGTTGGCGCAAAGAAGCTACTTTGCAAAACAGACTCCAAGCTCACAGTGGGGCACCTCAATGGCGAGTATCAAGTCAAAGACGCCTTGCTCTCGCAATACTACCACGCGGTAACCGCCTTAATCGAACACTTCGAGGCTTTCAAGATCGAACATGTCCCCAGAAGTAACAACACCAGAGCCGACATTCTCTCAAAGCTTGCTAGCACTAAGAAGAAGGGGCGATACAAGTCGCTTTTGCAACACACCCTAAGCATACCCTCCATCGAGCAAACCAATCAATGCCTCAACATCACCACAACCGGCACCTGGATGGAACCTTTTGTCACATACCTCGAAGACGGAACCACCCCAGCCAACGAAGACAAAGGATGGACCCGGAAAGCGGCACGCTATATTTTAGTCGACGGTGAACTGTTTAGACGAGGCTTCAGCAGACCCTTGCTCAAGTGCGTCACACGCGAGCAAGCCGAATACGTCATGCAAGAAATACATCAAGGAATTTGTGGCTATCACTCGGGTCCCAAGACCATGGCCGCTAGGATATTGCGAGCCGGCTACTATTGGCCGACAATGGAGGGAGATTGCACCACGTATGTTAGAAAATGCGTTCAATGTCAAAAGCACGGCCCCGTGACACACGTACCCCAGGAAGAACTCCACCACGTATCCTCACCATGGCCATTCTCCAAATGGGGAATGGACATAATTGGGCCTTTCGCACCAGGGAAAGGCCAGGTTAAATTCCTACTTGTTGCCGTTGATTACTTCTCTAAGTGGATCGAGGCAGAACCCCTTGCCACCATAACCGCCAACCAAGTGCAGCGTTTCGTCTGGAAGAGCATCATCTGCCGTTATGGTATCCCTCACACAATCATAACTGATAACGGCCGCCAGTTCATAGACAAAGGCCTCCGCGAATTCGACCGCAACTTGAAAATCACACACATCACCAGTTCCGTCGAGCACCCCCAAACAAACGGCCAAGCAGAAGCCGCAAACAAAGTCATCCTCGGCCAACTCAAGAAGCGGCTTGACGGGGCAAAGGGAAAATGGCCAGACGAGCTCCTCGAGGTACTTTGGGCATATAGATGCACGCCTCAATCCTCCACCCGCGAGGCACCATACACCCTTGTCTACGGCACCGATGCTATGATTCCCGTGGAAATCGGACAACCGTCCCTACGCCAGCAACACCATAACGACCAAACCAATGATGATTGTATGAATACCCATCTCGACCTTCTATACGAAGCACGAGAAAAGGCACGCATCCATGACCTTGCGACCAAATTAAGAGCCGCTAGAAGATACAACTCCAAGCTCAAGCCACGCTCTCTCCACAAGGGCGACTTAGTCTGGAGGATGACCAGCAAGGCACGAAAACACGAAGGCAAATTCTCACCAAACTGGGAGGGCCCATTCCGTATACTAAAGGACGTCGGCAAAGGAGCATACCGTTTGGAGAAACTTTCTGGAGAACCACTACCCAGCACTTGGAACATTTCACATTTAAAGTTGTATTTTAGTTGAGCAATACTTGTAATTGGATGTACTCTTTCCTTCCCTGGCATTTTTCCCTAAGGAGGTTTTGGCCAGGAAGGTTTTAACGAGGCATCCATCCACCAATATATCACAAGAAATCCATTACTCAAGATTGTCCTGTTGCAACTCCCAGCCACTACTCTAAGTGCCGCTGGTCGATATCAAAGCTAACCCTCCCAGCCACTACTCTAAGTGCCGCTGGTCGATATTAAAAATAACTCTCAGCCACTACTTTAAGTGCCGCTGGTCGATATCAAAGCTAACCCTCCCAGCCACTACTCTAAGTGCCGCTGGTCGATATTAAAAATAACATTCCCAGCCACTAACCTAAGTGCCGCTGGTCGATATCCACCACTAACACTCCCAGTAGCTACTCTAGGTAACGCTGGCCGCTATCAAGAGTCAAAGTTCCCGGTCACTAGCCCAAGTATCGCTGGTCGACATCTATTCAAACTCATAAACAAAGGCCTAAATGCCGCTAGTCGAAAGCCAATTTACTAAGCATGACGTACCCACCCAAGCGCGTCACATAACGAATAAGCGACTCACGTCACCATTTAACCAACCGCGTGAATACACATACACAAACCTCAACTAAGCAAGAAGTATAACAACATACAGCATAAAACAGCATATGAATAAACAAACTTAACATTAATTTCCAAATAAGTTCCCATACAAACCAATACATAGCGGCCCTCTCCAATTAACACAACAAAAGAGGCACCCAACCACACTAAAATTCAGTTCTCATAACCACATTACAAAGTCACAAAGATGTCGGCGTCCTCGCCCCCAAAAAACAAAACAAAAACAACCTACTCCTCCCCACACCATTATCCCCATCAGCAGCTTCAGCTTCGACCTCGTCAACCGCATCTTCCTCGTTGGAAGCACGGTCATCACCAGCATGCAGAGGAGTCGTCATTAAAGTCCCCTCCTCGTCCCGCGCTACCTCCTCGCCCTCGGCAACCGCCTTCAGTTTGCTGATCTCTGCCACGTCCAACATCTTGTTATCATAGATGTCCAAATTTACGTTGAAACGACAGTCGGTGACAGAGACCTCTTTATACAAAAACTCCGCTTGCCTCAGCGCCTTCTCAAAGCCCTTCACATGTTCAGTATACACGGCCTGCTGTAGGCCGCTAATCTCGTCAGCCGCCTCCTCAGACTCCGCTTTCCTCCTCGCCTGCAGCTCGTCTACTTCCACTTGTTTTAACTTCAATTTTTTCTCCGCAGCCAACGCGCCTACCTTCAACTTCTTCACTTCCGCCTCCAACTTCTTCTTCTCCTCATCCCACGTACGTTGATCAAGTTCCACCTGCACTTTCAAAGCAGCCAGCTCGTCGGCCAGTTTCTTCTTATCGCCTGCAGCGATCTCTTCCTGCATCATGGCCGACAACCGACGCCCCAACACGAGCCCACGAGACGTATACTCGTTCCATGCCCTCATAATCAGCCCAGGATCGGCGGCCTCAACAAGTGCAACCTCCGGGTCCGTTAGCTTAATCTCCACCCCTTTCCTCATCTGCACCTTCGCCTTCTCAAATCCCCCTAAGTCTGGGTTGTTAGTCCCACCAGGCGCAACACATCCCGCCCCGGATCATCCGTCAAGTAGCAACACACTATCCACTTCCCGGGGGCCCTAGGCGGCAATCTCTCCAAAACTTCTACAACCCGCCTACTGCTCGCATCCAACGTATCCTTACACACCACCTCCAACTTAGTAGGCGAACTCGTCCAATACAGCGGAAACCTCGCCACACCCGCCCCATCCAGGTACCACGGCTCGTGCCCTACCTCCATCCTCACACGGAAGAACCCATCTTTAAAATTCTTAAAAGATTGGGTGAAGCCATCCAACACACAACTCCTTGGTCTGCCCACCAGCGACAACCAACTACACGGATCCCTCGGCCTCGTCACATAAAAATACAAGAAGCTCTCGGGTGTCGGCTCTAACCCAAGTGCCCTACACAACAGTCTGAACGCTTGCAAACTACCCCAGCTGTTCGGATGCAACTGGGTAGGCGCCACGTTCAGAAGCCTCAGAACGCCCATTGTAAAAGTATCAAACGGCAGCCGGATGTGCAACTTCACGAACATACACGAGTACATGTAAAAAAAAGTCAGAAGAAGCCCCCTCTCGCCCATGGCAGACACACTCCACGGCACTCACCCGCTCCACTCTCATCGTGTCCGGATCGAAACCCCTCTCAAAAAGATATATGCTATTTAGCCAGGATCTAAGCAGCCGTGACCATCTATACTTCGAGTAACAATTCCTAACACCCTCGGCCACCCAAAAGTACCCGTCCCGCTTCGGCCATAAAGACTCGGCATGCTCGCTTGGCGGATCCTCCCGCACCTCCCGCTCCACCTCAATCCGCAAAGACTCAGACGAGCTGCTGAGAAACTCCAACCTTAATTCTCCATAACTCGCGTCAGACTCCCCGGAATTAGAACCATGAGAAGAGGACGACATACCTTCACAATAAACAACACGGCCAATTCACGCAACAATGCTTAGTTCTCTGCCGCTTTCCCTCTTCGCAAATTCAAGAACACAACTACTATATGACCCAACCACCACCCACGAGCCTTAAATAACAGGCACGCACCCTTTCACATCCCACACCAAACAGTGCAAGCCCAAGGCCCAAAACCCTTCGAAAAGCGAACCCTGGCGCGAAACAGTGCAACCCAAACGTCACATCAATTAAATGCACCCTGACACCCCGGCAGCACATTCTGACAGCTACCTACCAACTCCCACTCACCCCTGAAAGACACCCAAACCGGCACACACATAGCGGCCTCTCCGCCACAAAGCCCCTCCCAACCGCCATCTTGTGAGTCTTTACATCACTCCGTTTCCTCAAGACTGGGAGGCTGGTATAGCCATAGGGCACGCGACCTTAACCCGCAAATGAAAATTGCAAAATAACACAACACCAGCAAGTCTTCTCGTCAATATCTCCTCAAGACTGGGAGGCTGATGTCCCACCCCTAGTACACGGCCCCCAGCAAAGCCTTGTGGCCGCATACCTCATGAAACACCCAATGACCGCCCACATCGCATTATGCCATGGAAGGTCCCAATCCCTAGTACACGGCCCCCAGCAAAGCCTTGAGGCCGCTTACTCCAAACCCTGTGGCCGCTTACTCCAAACCTTGTGGCCGTTTACTCAACCAAAGTCATGCCAGCCTGCATGCATTACCCAAACACCTTCCCTAGAGCACGGCCCCCAGCAAAGCCTTGTGGCCGCTTACTCCAAACCTTGTCATGCCAGCCTGCATGCATTACCCAAACACCCTCCCTAGAGCACGGCCCCCAGCAAAGCCTTGTGGCCGCTTACTCCA
Source organism: Vigna unguiculata (assembly GCF_004118075.2). Classification (NCBI taxonomy): domain Eukaryota; kingdom Viridiplantae; phylum Streptophyta; class Magnoliopsida; order Fabales; family Fabaceae; genus Vigna; species Vigna unguiculata. The sequence goes on along the minus strand of NC_040288.1, from coordinate 9,286,589 downwards.
AACCTTGTCATGCCAGCCTACACGCGTTACCCAAACACCCTCCCCAGAGCACGGCCCTCGGCGACCACCATACCCACGTTACAGATACCCCTCCACTAAGCAGCCCAGATCCTCATAACCGAGTACCGAATACCGTAAACACCCAAAGGACCCTTTGGTAATTTCCTCCCTAAGAAGCACTGGATCCAAGAATAGCCAAAAAGGGATAATTGGGCCAGAAAGCCCATTCCAGGTAGGACCCACAGGTGAAATAGTATAAATAGCACACTGTTCCATGCATTGATTACGCATTAAATTATTCAAATACTCTGACATCACCAGTGCTGACTTAGGCATCGGAGTGTCTTTTGCAGGTCTCCTGCTCCGCCCCCGGAACTACCCTGAAGCAATAGAAGAAGGACCGAGATCAGCCATCCGAAGCCCTCAAGTGATTTGTGAACTACAACCTTTGGCCCCGTAAGAACAGGTATTATTATTATTATTATTATTATTATAGTTAGACACACATCTTAATTTTATTTACTACGACATCATATTTCAATTAGTTGTTCTTCTTAATTGTTTTGTTGTTGATGTATAACTTTATATATAATTATAGATTATTAGTATGTCAACATTAACCTTGGTATTTGCATTGACATTAATATTTATAGCATGAAAATTATTATTATTATCATTTGTTTGTTATTATTAGTATCATCATTATTATTTTTTATTACTATTATTACTATTCATGGTGATGTTATTAGTATAAGTGTTTTTTTTTAATTATAAAATACGTTATTATACTAAATACTTTTGCTAAATATGTTTTTTATAATTTATAATTTATATTAATATTATTATTATTATTTTTAATGGTTAAATAAATATAATAACAATTATATTATTATTCTAAACAAATTTGAAATAAATAAAAAAATGTGCGCACATGTACAAGTCATATACTATTATAATTGTAACGTCCCGTTTACTTAATGATCCAAATTAAAAGAAACGTCACATAAAATAATATAGTAGTGCGGTCTTGGAGTATAGATACAACTTCGTACAATAACCAAGACACACCACGATGCAAAAAGAAAGCATAAAGAAGTAATGACAATGTATTCAAAAATAAAGCCCAAAGGCCATACAGTACATGGGCCATTGCCCTAAACAAAAAGCCTAAAAACAGAAGCCAGTCTAGAGGCTAAGCAGCGGAACCATTACCTCCCTCTTCACCACGGGTGTTCCTCGCATTTGCTCACATCAATAAATTGATGATCATCGCAAAAGGAGAAGAACCACACACAAAGCAATAAAACAAGCAAAAGGGTAAGCTAGAGCCAAAAATATTTTTATCAAACAATCATATATATTCTCACAGTCAATTATACATACGTCACCCAAGCATGTTATGACCTTCCAAACAATACACTAAGACTCGACGCGGCTCATCCGGATACGTATAATTTAGTCGGATTCAACGGATGCTTGCACTTATGGTGGATTGTCTCTGCTCACCCTCGAGCTAAGTGTTACAATGTCTCGATCCCCCACACACAAGGTTAGCGCTTAATGAGTTTCAGGCCTCCTACTACTCTCACCACAAGAGTCAGTCCGCTCTATGTGAGACTAATTGACTCCTTAGAGCGTCAGGATGCAACCTTACCTTGAATCATTTCTAAATTATATAGATGGGGCACCACCATGAACTCCCACTAGCAGGGGTCATGGAATTACGTCCCGACCACTAAAGCACTACCATGAGGTCTCACCTAAAGGCCTATGGAATTACGTACTGACCACATACCAATCATATTCAAACAACCAGTAATATATAGATCAATGCATAGAAACCTCATGCCAACCTCTATAACCAATCCTCATTCATATCACATGTGGAATCCATACCAACTCATTCTTCCCAAACCATGAATATAGAATTTCCTCTCATACTAATACCATGCCACTTTAATAACCAACATTTTTATTTAAATCACATGCCAAGTTCATACCCAAAATTCATCATTTCTCACCTATGAACCATTCCATATCTCATCAAATCCATACCAAACTCATCATATTCAATCCATGAATCAACCCCATACATGCACATTATGTATTTCATGCCTTAAACAGATCAAATCACCCAAACATATAGCGACCATACAGAGACAACAGAGAAAATAGAACCTGGTGCATTCTCACCAAGCTTCTCGCTCAGGCAGAAGGGTATCGCTCAGGCGAGAGCATTCTCTCGCTTAGGCGAGTTCCCTTCGCCTAGGCGAGAACTCAAAGAGGAAACAATGGTGTTGTCGTGTTCTCTCGCTTGGGCGAGACCTCCTCACCTGAGCGAGATGTCCCCTCGCTCAAGACTGGAGCTCGTCGCCTGAGCGACAGTTTGCGCAATACCAGGGAGGGTTTCCTGATACTCTCACTTAAGGCGGGTACCACTCGCTTTGGCGAGATTATGAGGTTCACTCCACTATTCGTGCAGGCCAACATACAGATTCATCCATAACAGTCCCACAATACATATTCATTCATTCCAATCATCATTCAACCATCACAAGCACGAAATAAAGCTGTAATACCAACAATATACAATGAAACATGAAAAACAGTAAGGGTCCTAGCTTCCCTTACTTGGAATGAGCTAGCACAGGACCTCGACACCAACCATTGAACACAACAGCTCTAAGAATAGGCTTAGAAAATGGAGTGGAAAACGAACTGAACTTGAGCAACCTTAACCAAGATTGGAGTTAACCCTAGCAGAGATTTTGCTGCTCTAGAAAGGAGTAAGGGAACAATTTTCTGAAGAGTGAATGGAAAAGAGAGTGTTAGGGCAGATTAGGGTCTGGATCCCTTTTTGGGCCAACCCTAGGCCCAACTGATTGGGGCAGCGCCTTTTAAAGCAAGGGCAGAAAATATTGGGCCTTACAATAATTATTTTGTAAAATCAATTAACTGCACCATATTGTGATATTAATTTTATTTATTATATTTAAAACTGAATTTACAACTTCATTTCATTAGTAATAACATTTACAACAATATAACCTAATTTTCATGATATTTATTATTTTATTTTTATATTATTGTTATTATTATCAATTATAACTCTAATTATTGATATTATTATTATTATTATTATTATTATTATGAACTCTAATTATAATTATAATAATAATTATTATTAACTATAATTGTTATTATCAACTATAATTATTATGATCAATATTACTACCAACTATAAGTATTATTATTATCATTATTAACTACAATTATTTTTATTATTATATTACTATTATTATTATTACTACTATTATTATTAATTAAGAACTATAATTATTATAATAGTTATTATTATTATTATTATTATTATTATTATTACATACACATTTTACTTTTACTTACTATCTATGAATCATGGTTCAATTACTTGACCATTTTATTTATTTTGTTGTTTATTTATCTTTATATTTAAATAATTATTTCACTTCAAAAAAAATAGTTACTAAAATTAGTAAAATAATAAAACTAAAAAATATTTTTATTTTAAATAATTATTTAAGTTTAAAATATAACAATTAAGAGGATAAAATTGAAAAAATAAAAAAAGACACCAAAGATGTTTATCTCTTTATAAATGTAGTTGTATTATTATTATTATTATTATTATTATTATTATTATTATTATTATTATTATTATCATTATTACTTTTATCGCTACGCGATATTATTTTAGTGTTATTATTATTATCTATTGTTATTATTGTTGTTGTTGTTGTTATTATTATTATTATTATTATTATTATAATTAAATATATATTTTACATTTATTTACTACAAGATCATATCTCAATTACTTGCACTTTTTATTTGTTTTGTTGTTCATTTTATTTTTATATCTGTGTAATTATTTGAATTAAAAAAATAGTTACTAAATTATTAAAATAATAAAATGGACAAATAATTTTTATTATGAATAATTATTTTAATTTAACAAATAATAATTAAGAGGATAAAATTGTATAAACAAAAAAGGACACAATAAATGTAATCTCTTTATATATGTGGTTATTGTATTACTATTATTTTTATCACTACGAGATATTATTAATAATGGTATTATTATTACAATAGTTAGACACAGATCTTAAATTAATTTACTACAGGATCGTATTTCAATTACTTGTCATTTTTGTTTATTTTGTTGTTAATATATATCTTTATATATAATTATAGAATATTATAGTTGACATTAACCTTAGTGTTAGCATTAATATTAATATTCATATCATAAATATTATTATTATTATTATTGGTATCATTATTATTTTTATTATTATTATTACTATTCATAATGGTCTTATTATTATAAGCATGCTTTTTTTAATTATAGAAAATGTTGTTATACTTGTAACACCCCATTTAAATAAATATTTTAATTAAATGACATGTCACACAGTTAATATGAGAGGCGAAGATTCGGAGTATAACGACACTCCATATAATTATCCAAAATACCCAGTGGGGAAATAAGGCACACCAAGATGCCAATACAAAAATAAGTACAAGAATTTAACAGTAGTTGATAATGTACTAAAGGAAAAAACAGTACATAGGCCATAGCCCTAGAGAAAAGCCCAAATAAAGATGAAGTCTAGTCCAGGTAGACTATGCAGCGAAATCATCCCTTTCATGTTGACCTCGAGTACCTCTCGCATCTGCTCACATCAATAAATTGATGATCATCACAAAAGGAGAAGAACCACACACAAAGCAATCAAACAAGCAAAAGGGTAAGCTAGAGTATAAAATAGTTTATCATACATATACATGCTATTTCACAAACTAATGAATATATGTCAACCAATCATGTTATGACTTGCAAACAACACACTAAGACTCAGACTTGACTCATCCGGATACGTATAATTTAGTCAGATTCAGCGGATGCTTGCACTTGTGGTGAATTTCCTTGCTCACCCCCGAGCTAAGTGTTACAATGTCTCAACCCCCCCACACAAGGTTAGCCCTTAATGAGTTTCAGGCCTCCTACTACTCTCACCACTGTAAGACCCGAGAAATTTAAATAACTAAATAAATAATTAACTAATAAATGCAGGCAGTGGGAGCCTTTATGACATTAAATATTGATTGATATGATGTGGAGAAGTACTAGCTCAAATGGTTGAAAGTACTTTGATTGTGTGAGAGGACTTGAGTTTGAGTCCTATGTATGCCAATTATGTGTTGTTTGATTTATTATTAATTTTTAATAATAATATGCATGATCATGTTGAGTGATAACATGATTATAGAATTAGGTGAATTATCACAAAATATAAATTGCTTGAGTGGTTAGGCATTGATTTAATGATGAGTATGGTATGGGTTCAAACCTTGGTGAACTCATATTTAACTTTCTTTTTGTTAAAAAATTAGTTGTGGCCTGAATATGAAAGGGTAGAGAAAACCCGGGGTTGAAAAACAACCAAATAATGGGCTTTGAATAGCAATTAACCTCACCATAAAGCCAATTTCGTTTTTTTTTTTTTGCATTTACCAACATTAAGGCAGCCTTTAAAAGGAAAATTCAGGTGAGAAGAGGGATTTTTGGCATCTGTTATTGTGGCATAGGCAGAGGGATACGAAAATTTAGAGTGAATTGTGAGGATTGAGAGCTGATTTGGGAAAGAATCAAAGAGAGGGAGGGCCTTGATGCTCAAGGGAAGACGCGTAATTCAAATTCTAAGCAATGGAAAGTCCCAGGTAAGGGGAGCTGACTAGTTTAATCTCTTCCTTTGAAAGAAGATTTTAAGTTTTGTTTGATTGAATTATTGTTTACAATAAAAAAAATGTGATGCATTTGTTTTATATTTTAGAAATTTTGATTCTAATGGTGATATAGTATCATCAAATTTTTGTTTGAATGTTAAGTATATGATTGATGAATTTTAGTGATACGAAATCTAATATAGCATGAATACATTGAGGTTTTCTTGATTTGTGGGTGAATGATTCAAAGGAAAGGTTAGGGTTTATATTTTTCTTTTATAGTGGCGTGACTTGGGGTTGCACTCTAAAGCTTTCATTTTTTTAGTTATATGAAAAGGTAGATAAATGTGGTGTTATGGTATGCTATAATATTTTAGGAGGATATTTTATGACATTCATCATATAGTAATTTATATAATATTAAGGAAAGAAAATAGATTATCTACTTTTGGTGTAGAGCATCGATTACACTAAATAGTTTTTTTTAATATAAATATATATTTAAAGAAGGTTAGAAGTGGGGCTTTCTTTTGTTTTCTTTTTGTTGTATTTGATATTATATATGACTTGTAACTTTTGGGTATTAAGTTTTGGTAATGACTAAACTTTTGGTATGCTGCAATTAAGGTTTTAGAATAATTAGTAATTTTCTTTGGTAGTGTTTTCTTATAGAAATTATGATATGGTATAATTAGTAATTTTTAATATATTATATAAGAGGGGAATGGAATAGTTATAGAAAGTGGTTTATAAATGAGGATTGCATAGGTGATTTTATTAATTTAGGTTGTTATTTAATTAATTGGTTTTAGTTGCATTCGACTTCTAGGATGGGTGAGTTCTTCTTCTAAACACAACACATTTATTATTATTATTATTATTATAATTTATATTATTATTATTATTTTATTTTACTACTATTATTGTTATTGTTATTCTTACTATTATTATTATTATTATTATTTCTATTATTATTATTATTATTATTATTATTACTATTATTAGTATCCTTAATATTATTATTATTAATTTATTTTATTATTATTGTTATTTTCATTATTATTATTAATATTATCATTATAATTATTATTCTTCTTATTATTATTAATTTTATTTTATTTTAATATTATTATTATTTTATTATTATTGTTATTTTTATCATTATTATTATTCTTTTATTATCTTCTTTTATTATTATTATTAGTATTATAATAATAATTATTATTATTTATATTATAATTATAATTATTTTTATTTTTAGTTTGATTGTTATTACTATTTTTATTATTATTATTATTTTTATTATTGCTATTATTATTATTATTATCTTATGATTATTATTATATTATTTTATTATCATTATTAACTTTATCATTGTTTTATTTTATTTATGATTTTATTATCATTATTGTTGTTTTAGTGCTTTATTTAATTATTATTATTATTCTTATTTTTATTTTTATTTTATTAGTATTGTTGTTTTATTATTATTATTGTTTATTTTATTTTATTATTATTTTTATTTTTATTATTTTTATTTTTATTATTTTATTTTTATTGTTTCATTTTATTATTATTATTATTATTATTATTATTATTATTATTATCGTTATTATTATTGTTGTTGTTATTTTTATTTTTATCCTTATTACTATCTTATTGTCCGTGCGATATTTTGGGACAATGATTATGTGTTCTTCTTGGTTTGTATATTGTTTGGTTGTCCATGATTGTGTGTTGGGTATAACACTTTTGTTTTGATGGTTTTATATGAATTTAGAAAGGGATAAATGTGTGTTTATAATTGAATGATGCATATGAGCTGTGATGTTGTAAAGTTAAGTATATGAAGTATATGAATGCGTATTTTGGGTTCTAGATGTTTGAGAATTGAATTGTTTGATACTAGAAACTTAATTAGAGTACCTAAAACCAGTAGTGTCACATTACTGGTGTAGCCCTTGACGGTGAAGAGTGAAGCGCTAAGCAATAACCAGAAATAGGGAACCTTTGTGTGTTATGATGTTTGACGGTGTTGTGGAACAGTCAAGCGGTCTGCACTTCCATTTCGCCTGGTGGCGCTTTGGCAGCGCCAGGTGATAGTGCAGTAGCAAGGGTCCATTGCAGATGAATTTGCATGGATGGGTTTGAGGGCTTGGTTAGAGATATGCTGGATTAGTTACGAGCGGGGAGGTTCGTATGTTCCGTGCTCACACTTGAGGCTACTATGAGTGGGGAGGTTCATAGTAGGTGTTCACGCATGTTGGACTACGAGCGGGGAGGTTCGTAGAGTTGGACCACGAGCGGGCAGGTTCGTGGAAGCATTGGAATCACTAAGACCAACTTGAGCATGTATCTTGTATAGGGTAGTGTGTTTTTCTTAATTTCGTTTTAATGTGTTGCGATATGGACTTGGACCAGGAGGTGTTTGACTGTGTCATGAGCGGGTAGGTTCATGGCTAGTGGTGAACACATGATAATATGAGCGGGGAGGTTCATATTATGATGCTCTCGTGTGAGGATACAAGTAGGGAGGTTCGTATGTTCCGTGCTCACACTTGAGGGCTACTGCGAGTGGGGAGGTTCGTAGTTGTTGGATCACGTGTGTTGGACTATGGGTGGGGAGGTCCGTAGAGTTGGACTACGAGCAGAGAGGTTCGTAGAGGTAGGACCGCGAGCGGGAAGGTTTGTGGAAGCATATATATCTTGGGTCCATGGTCATGAAATTGTGGATTGGAAGCCTTAGGGCAATAAGGTTTCTTGGTTAAGCATTGGCTGAAATAAATTAATTTGGGGGTGAAATTCTATGTATTAAATTATATGTTTATATTGTTACATGAGCTCACCCTTTCTGTGTGTGTTTGGCGATGATCGTGTAATTCGTTACACGGGAGCAGACGTTGTTTCAGGTGGAGCTGGTGACACTTAAAGCTGGAGAGGGGTTAGTTTGGGAAGTTTTATAAACTATATTTGAGTATTTTGTAAACATTTAGTTGATCATTTTTGAACTATGTAAACATGGAGTTTACTTTATGGTTTTTAATTTTGAGACATTTTAGTAAGGTTTTAATTTTCTTGCTTTTTGGGAAAGAACTTTGAATACTAAGGACATATTTGATATTATTTTACTTTATTTTATTTAAATTAGTAATATCCGGTCGGGATGTTACAACCACAAGAGTCAATCCGCTCTGTGTGAGACTAACTGACTCCTTAGAGCGTCAAGATGCAACCTTACCTTGAATCCTTACGTCCTAACCACACACAAATCATATTCAACCAACCGAGTAATATTTATCATGCATATAAATCTCATGCCAACGTTTATAACCGATCCTCATTCATATTCCATGTTGAATCCATACTAAAATATAGGAGTGTATTTCATACTAACACCATGCCATTTTATTACCAACCATCTCATTTAAATCACATGCTAAGATCATACCATACCTATCATTCACAACCCATAGACTATATCAATCAAGCATAATCAATGATCTCATGCTTTTAACATAACATTTCAATTCAAGCAAGTGCCAACTATCCAAGAACAAAGAACCAACAAAATAGCCAAGCACCCTCACCTAGCTCCTCGCTCAGGCTCAAAGGTCTCGCTCAGGCGAGAGAGTCTCTTGCTCAGACGAGCTTACGCCTAGGCGAGAGCTCGACAATGAGGAACAATGGCCATTCGCACTAGCTCGCTGAGGCGAGATCTCCTCGCCTGAGCAAGACATTTTCTCGCTCAAAACAAAGATAGCTCGCCTGAGCGATAGTTCACGCAAAAGGCCTGGGCGAGCCTTTGCTAGTCTCGCTTAGGCAAGACAATCTTGCCTAGGCGAGATTATCTTATCTTGCCCTGGTTCTCACCTTTAACACTCACATTTTCGCATCCAAATGACAACACAAGGCATCCCACATATTCACAACAACGTATAATCCATACAACCACCAAGCAAACTCTAAAGCAGGCAAAAAATGATTTAAAACTCAAAACCCTGGCTTCCCTTACCTGGAAAGAGCTAGCCAAACGACTCCGACACTTAAGCAAATGAGCACGAAAGCTCCAAGAGCAGATTTAAGAGCTGAAAATCTCAATACAAAGGGAACACGAGATTATTACGAGGAAACACTAACGACAAGCACGAAGATTAAAGTAAAGGAGTAAAGTATGCATCAAAGTAACTTACGTGAGTGGAAGAAAGGAGGTTGAACTCAGTTGAACTTGGATGAATCCCAAACCCTAACAGATTACAGTTTTGGAAGAGAAAAGCAAAGCAACTGTTTTCTGAAAATGAGAAAAGTGAAAGTGTTTCAATTGATTTAGGGGCTTTGGTTCCTTATGGGCCAACCCTAGGCCCAACTCGTTTGGGGCAGTCCTTTAAAATAAGGGCAGAAAAAGTAAGTGGACCTTACAATACTAAATACTTTTGCTAAATAGAGTTTTAATCTTTTAAAATTTTTATAATTTATAATTTATATTAATATGAGTATTAGTATTTTTAATGGTTAAATAAATATAATAACAATTATGTGGGCAGACGTTCCTCAGATGAGGGCCTCCACATATGAAACACTGCATTCAGCCCTGCTGGGGAGGAAAGCTCCTAGACCCCTAGGACTGATGATGAGGTCTGTCATAAGGCTTCCTCCTCTTCTCGTGCCTCGGCTTAGACCCAGATGGTCCACTTATCCTCTAAGGTTGCTGTGGGCGCTGACCTTCCACTTCATTTTTCATCTTCTCCATCACTTGTGCTTTCTCCACCAGTGCAGCAAAGTCTTTGATGGACAGAGGGGCTACCATCAAGGGGATGTATCCCCTGAGGTCGTTCTCAAACTTCTGGTATCTCCATTCCTCATCAAGTGGCAAAGTATAGAAGCGACTGAGATGATTGAACTTCTCAGCATAATCTGCCATCCTCTTGCTCCTCAATGATGGATTTCACGCTGATCCACCAATGTTTCGCCTCTCCCGTAAGCATATACACGGCGAAAGCTAATCTGTTCTCTACTGGGCACATCTTCGCATCAAATTTTCTTGCTAGATCCTTCAGCCATTGGTCTGTTGCATCTGGGCTAGTCTTCCGGTTGAATTTTTTGGGGTGATGCTTCAGGAAGTCTTCCAAACTCCACTCCCTAACTGTAGGTCGTGGCTCAGGACCAAAGATAGGGGCAACCGCCTTGTTCTCCTCCAGTTGGCGAAGGGCTTCCATATGCTGCCTGTGGGCATCCTCAGCAGCTACCCTAGCAGCCTCCATCTGTTGCATCACCAATTGCTGCTGCTCGAGCGACGCTGCCTATCACTACATAGATGCTTCATGTTGCTGCATCATTGCCACACTGTTGTGTCATCGTTGCCACCATGGCTTCTATGGCTTTGGCGATATCAGGTACATCGCCTTGAGAATATTGGGAATTCCTACGAGGAGGTGCCATAGTTCACTGGCACACAGAAAAACTATTGGTTAGGCTTGATAAGACATGAATTTAACTAAGAACACTCAAAATGACAGAGAGAAAGTTAAACGGACATCCAAGTCCATAGACCTAAGGAATGACCACTCTGATACCATAAATGTAACACCACATTTAAATAAATACTTTAATTGAATGACATGTCACATAGATAATATGAGAGGCGAAGATTCGGAGTATAACGACACTCCATATAATTATCCAAAATACCGAAGTGGAAAATAAGGCACACTAAGATGCCAATACATAAATAAGTACAAGAATTTAACAGTAATTGATAATGTACTAAAGGACAAAACAGTACATGGGCCATAGCCCTATAGAAAAGCCCAAATAAAAATGAAGTCCAGTCCAGGTAGACTATACACCGGAATCATCCCTTCCCTGTTGACCTCGTGTACCTCTCGCATCAGCTCACATCAATAAATTGATGATCATCGTAAAAGAAGAAGAACCACACACAGAGCAATCAAACAAGCAAAAGGGTAAGCTAGAGTATAAAACAGTTTATCATACAGATACATCCTACTTCACAAAGCAATGAATATATGTCAACCAATCATGTTATGACTTGCAAACAACATACTAAGACTCAGACTCGACTCATTCAGCAGATGCTTGAACTTGTGGTGGATTTCCTTGCTCACTCCCGAGCTGCTCACCCCTGAGCTAAGTGTTACAATGTCTCAATCCCCCACACACAAGGTTAGCCCTTAATGAGTTTCAGGCCTCCTGCTACTCTCACCACAAGAGACAATCCGCTCTATGTGAGACTAACTGACTCCTTAGAGCGTTAGGATGCAACCTTACCTTGAATCCTTACTAAATTATATACATGGGACACCACCATGAACTCCCACTAACAGGGGTCATGGAATTACGTCCCAACGAACTAAGGCACTAACCACGCTGAATCTCACCTAGAGATTCAAGGAATTACGTCATAACCACACACAAATCATATTCAACCAACCGAGTAATATTTATCATGCATATAAATCTCATGCCAACCTTTATAACCGATCCTCATTCATATTCCATGTTGAATCCATACCAACTCATCCTTCCCAAATCATGAATATAGGAGTGTATTTCATACTAACACCATGCCACTTTAATTACCAACCATCTCATTTAGATCACATGCTAAGATCATACCATACTTATCATTCACAACTCATAGACCATATCAATCATGCATAATCAATCATCTCATGCTTTTAACATAACATTTCAATTCAAGCAAGTGCCAACTATCCAAGAACAGAGAAGCAAATAAATAGCCAAGCACCCTCGCCCAGCTCCTCGCTCAGGCTGAAAGGTCTCGCTCAGGCGAGAAGGTCTCTCGCTCAGACGAGCTCCTTTCGCCTAGGCGAGGGCTCGACAATGAGGAACAATGGCCATTCGCACTAGCTCGCTGAGGCGAGATCTCCTCGCCTGAGCGAGGCATTTTCTCGCTCAAAACAAAGATAGCCCGCCTGAGCGACAGTTCGCGCAAAAGGCTTGGGCGAGCCTCTGCTAGTCTCGCTTAGGCGAGACAAGCTCGGTTGGGCGAGATTATCAGTTCTCGCCTCGGTTCTCACCTGCAGCACTCACATTTTCGCATCCAAATGACATCACAAAGCATCCCACATATTCACAATAATGTATAGTCCATACAAACACCAAGTAGACTCTGAAGCAGGCCAAAATGATTTAAAAATCGAAACCCTAGCTTCCCTTACCTGGAAAGAGCTAGCCAAACGACTCCGACACTTAAGCGAATGAGCACGACAACTCTGGGAGCAGATTTAAGAGCTGAAAATCTCAATACAGAGGGAGCACGAGATTATTATGAGGAAACCCTAACGACAAACATGAAGATTAAACTAAAGGAGTAGAGTATGCATCGAAAGTAACTTACGTGTGTGGAAGAAAGAGGGTTGAACTCAGTTGAACTCTGATGAATCCCAAACCCTAGCAGAGTACAGTTTTGGAAGAGAAAAGCAAAGCAGCTATTTTTCTGAAAATGAGAAAAGTGAAAGTGTTTCAGTTGGTTTAGGGGCTTTGGTTCCTTATGGGCCAACCCTAGGCCCAACTCGTTTGGGGCAGCCCTTTAAAATAAGGGCAGAAAAAGTAAGTGGACCTTACAATACTAAATACTTTTGCTAAATAGAGTTTTAATCTTTTAAAATTTTTATAATTTATAATTTATATTAATATGAGTATTAGTATTTTTAATGGTTAAATAAATATAATAACAATTATATTATTATTTTAAAAAAATTTAAAATAAAAAAAACAAAAAAAATATTTGCACAGATCATAGACTATTATAATTATTTCGTAAAATCAATTAACTGTAGTATATTGTGATATCAATTCTATTTATTATATTTAAAACTGAAATTATTATTACATCACTTAGATTTACTATTTCATTACTTTAATAACAACATTTACAACAATTTAACTTAATTTTCATAATATTTTATTACATAATATTTTCACTATTTTATTATTTTAATATACAAAATAAAATAAATACGCCTGTGCATATGCATGGGTAAGTATACTAGTGATAGTAGTAAAATTATAACCAATATTTGAATTATTATTATAATAAAAAAATAATAATTATTATTATTATATATTATTACTATTGTTATTATTAACATTATTATTAATATGTAATACATTAATTTTTTATTGTATATTATTGATATGAGAAAAGAAATATCATTATTATAGGTTACTATTATATATTATTACTATTTGTATTATTAGTAGTAAAGTTCCTACTGTTAGTAGTAATATTAATATGTAACATATTAATTTTTTTATTTATATTATTGATATGAGAAAAGAAGTACTAGAAACATTACTATTATTGATATTATTATTATTATTATTATTATTTTCACTATTAATAATAATAATAATAATTAATAATTATAATTAAGACTTATAATTATTATCTATTTAATTTAAAAAAATTGGCATTTCGAAAATATTAAGTTATTAACCACCGTAATTGTAATTATTATTATTATAAATATAATTGTTATTATTATTATAAATATAATTGTTATTATTATTATCAATTATAACTATAGTTATTATTATTTATATTAGTAGGTGATGATATTGTAATATTATTAACATATAAAATAAAATTATATTTATTAAAAATAAAGTGAAATGTATCAAAAAAGATGAGAGAATAACCGTTGATAAAAAAAGAAGAAAAGAAGGAGATATAGACGATTTTATAAAAATCTTGTAAAAATAACAGTCAATTTTAAAAAAATTAATAAATAATTATATTTTAAAGGGTAAAATTGATATTTTGAAATGTGGACACAAAAGAGGGAATCTTTTTATATATTGTTATAGATTAAAAAAAAAGATACTACCAAAATTACTACCTTACCCATTTTCTTTTATTGACAAGTGTCATACAATTTAGTTTTTTCATTATTTTAAAACTCTAATACAAAAGTACTTGGGTTCAAATCCTACAAAAGCAAATTTTTTCATTTATTTATGATTTCAACTATAATATTAATTATAAGTAATATTATTATGTTTAATATGTTTACAAGTATTATTATTTGTAATTATTAATAATATTATTATTATAAATATTATTTGTAGTGATAGTTGCAAAATTATAACCAATACTTATATTATTATTATATTAATTATTATTATTATTATTATATTTTACTATTATATATTATTATTATTATTGGTACTATTAACATTATTAATAATAAAGTTATTACTATTAGTAGTAATATTAATATGTAATATATTAATTTTTTTATCATATATTATTGATATGAGAAAAAAAGTACTAAAAATATTATTATTATTAGTGTAACGACCCAAATTAGTACATAATTATACCAATTTAAATTAGGGGTGGCAATGCGGGCCGACCAGCATAAGGCCCGCACAACGCGGGCTGGCCCGCCCCACCCCGCACACTTTTTACGGGCTGCAAACCCTGGCTTGCCCTGCATATTTCTTGGCTCGTGGGCTCGCGGGCTGGCTTGCTTTTTTTCTTAATTTTTTTTTTAAATTTTTATGATTAAACTTTCAATGTTTAAAAATTGGAAAACTTTCAGAAGTTCACAAAATTAAGTAAAGACTTTGGGAAATTAGATGATAAATTGATAATTCAACATTTTCATCATATTCATACTATGACATACACAATGTATTCTTTAAATGTTAACACATTAAAAAATACATAATGTCGCAACCGAGATCGCGGGGGGCGGCGAAAATAATTATAAATAGTACAGAGGAGTCGCCACCATAGTTTATTATGGAAAACTATAGAAAAACCTTAAAAAAGAATGGTCTTCAAAACCAAATTTAGATTTAGGAGTCGGTTACGTGTGGGGAAGGTATTAGCACCCCACAACGTCCGTCTTAAGACGGTTCCTATTTTAATTAAGTGTGCAAGATAGAATTTGATGTTTAAAATATTTGTTATTCCCCAAAAAAATCAAACAAAATAAAAACACCTACAAAAATATTAAAGATTAAGACAAAATTATTTTTTTATATTTTTGGTCAACGAGGATGGTACCTCGCTCCTACGTATTTCCATTTGGAAAATCAGGGATAACATAGTTCTTTGTAAAAAAATTTATTGTTTGATATTACTATTTTGTTTTTTTTTTTTTATTTTCTAGATTTTTATGTATATGTATATTTTATTAATATCAAGAGAACCCGAGATTCTACATGATAAAGATTTAGTTATCAAGCAAATTCGAGATTTGACATGATATTCAAGATGATTTTATAATTTTTATTTTTTATTATAACTAATTTAAAAAAAAAAGAATTAAAAGCCTACGCAAGGGTGTTTTGATTATCAAGCAAGTCCGAGACTTGACATGATATTCAATACTTATATAAAAGAAATAATATAATTTTTTATTTATTTATTTATTATTATTTGTTTTAGAGAATTAAAGCCTACAAAAAAAAACACAATTTTAATTACCAAGATAAAAATAGAGGGAAAAAGAAAGGCTGAGCACATCGATGACAAACCCAAAATCATCTAACATGAGAATCTCGAACACATTTGATCATACAACAATTCAAACAATTATATATTTGATGTTATAATGTTATAAGAGAATCATGAATAACAAACCAGGAGCAAAAGAAAATTTACCTTAAGGTGACCCTTGTGTGTGTGCTATGTAATAAAAAGGAGAGGGGTTTTTCAGATTTTTTCTCTATGTCTTGCATTAGAGAAATTTTGTGCTTATATAGGCCTCTTAGGGTATCCTTGAGATCCAAGTATTTAATTATAATAAAATATAGGTGGGGAAGGAATTGGTCTATTAAATCATTGCATAATATCCATAGTATTTATTATAATTATTAACGAAATATTGTCTGTAATTACTAGAATCATATTCTCTGTCACATAAAGATCGTGATCAAATCATAAGTTATTATTCATATAATTGATTCTAATTATTACTAGGAATATTTTCTTCTAAAGATTAAAATCGTACCATTCTCTAAAAGCATAATATCGGAAATATTTGTTTCTAATTAAAATAATACCTTCCCAGTTTGACAACGCAAAGAGACACATAAGTGTAAATGCACGATATTTATTCAAATTATTATAAAAAAATATTGCTCCTTATATTATACGCTTCTCTAAAAACAGAAATTATGAAACGTCCTTTTCTAACATGTCGTGTGAAGAGTGTAAATAGCAAACAGTGGGGGTAAAAATATGTAAAACATTTGGGCTCACTAAAAGACTGTGATAATTAACAATAAATTAGATTCTCCTTCTCTTGTTTTTTTTCCTTTTTCCCATGGTAGAATTAAAGTTTAAAAACCTACCATCAATCAAAACATATTTTTATTTTTATTTTTATTATTATTATATTATATATTATTTTTTTCTTATTATTTTTTAACCAAACAAATACATTTACCCGGACGAAATTGGGTGTTGACAGCTGCCCCTCTTGACTTAGATTTGACTAGATAATATGAAAGTGAAATTTTCATATTGTCATAGTAAAAGATAAGTAAAGATAAAAACACTAATTTCGTTCGGGTTTCAAAAATGAAAAAAAGAGAACTCGGCCATTGCCTCGCAGAGGGCCAATATAACCAAAGGAAAACCTGGGCTCGACCATTGCCTCACAGAGGGCCGAGATATTAAAAGAAAACATGGGCTCGACCATTGCCTCGCAGAGGGTCGAGATACCAAAAGAAAACTTGGGCTCGACCATTGCCTCGCAGAGGGCCGAGATACCAAAAGAAAACCTGGACTCAACCATTGCCTCGCAAAGGGCCGAGATACCAAAAGAAAACCTGGGCTCGACCATTGCCTCGTAGAGGGCCGAGATACCAAAAGAAAACCTAGGCTTGACCATTGCCTCGCAGAGGGCCGAGATACCAAAAGAAAACCTGGGCTCGACCATTGCCTCGCAGAGGGCCGAAATACCAAAAGAAAACTGGGCTCGACCATTGCCTCGCAAAGGGCCCAGATACCAAAAGAAAACCTGGGCTCGACCATTGCCTCGTAGAGGGCCGAGATACCAAAAGAAAACTGGGCTCGACCATTGCCTCGCAGAGGGCCGAGATACCAAAAGAAAACCTGGGCTCGACCATTGCCTCGCAAAGGGCCGAGATACCAAAAAAGTTTGTAACCATTTGATAAAGAAGGTCCTAATATGAAATTTACATGTGAAAGTCAAATTGAATTTTGTGAATGAAAGAGACTGATATTTGTTCTTGACAAATCATGTGATAAGTGTATACTTGAATCTCTAGATGTACAAATAATATGAAACCCAAAAAGTTGCCCCAAGTTATATACATGAAGCAAAATAGATTACTCAAATAAATTGGTTTAGGAAATAAAAAAATGTGTATAAACAACGGTGGCAATGTGTGATAACGTTGACTAGCATAGAAACAATATATAGAAACATTGGCAATGTGCGAAAACCTTGGCTGACTTAGAAGCAAGGTGTAGAAACCTTGACTAACGTAGATACAAGGTGTGGGAACCTTGACAAGGTGTAGAAACCTTGACTAACACAGCTACAAGGTGTGGGAACCTTGGCAAGGTGTGGAAACCTTGACTTACATAGAAACAAGGTGTGGGAACCTTGGCAAGGTGTGGAAACCTTGACTTATATAGAAACAAGGTGTAGGATCCTTGGCAAAGTATGGAAACCTAGACTCACATAGAAACAAGGTGTGAGAACCTTGGCAAGGTGTGGAAACCTCGACTTATATAGAAACAAGGTGTTAAAACCTTGGCAAGGTGTGGAAACCTTGACTCATAGAAACAAGGTGTGGGAACCTTGACAAGGTATGGAAACCTTGGCTCATATAGAAACAAGGTTTGGAAACCTTGGCAAGGTGTGGAAACCTTGACTTATATAGAAACAAGGTGTGGAAACCTTGACTTACATAGAAACAAGGTGTGGGAACCTTGGCAAGGTGTGGAAACCTTGACTCACATAGAAACAAGGTGTGGGAACCTTGGCAAGGTGTGAGAACCTTGACTCACATAGAAACAAGGTGCGGGAACCTTGGCAAGGTATGGAAACCTTGACTCACATAGAAACAAGGTGTGGAAACCTTGGCAGGGTGTGGAAACCTTGACTCATAAGAAACAAGGTGTAGAAACCTTGGCAAGGTGTAGAACCTTGACTCACATACAAACCAGGTGTGGGAACCTTGGCAAGGTGTGGAAACCTTGACTGACACAAAAGAACCATGATGATTAAAATTATGTATATTACTATTTTTTCATTTTTTTTAGAAAAAAAGATTCGACAATCACTCATATGAATGAAGATGGTTTCGATTCGCAAAAGTGACAAGAATTTTTTTTCATTTCATGAAAAAGAACTATGATGCATGTACGTGATGCATGATGATTAAGACATGTTATGAATTTTTCTTTTTGAGCATTTAGATGATTTATGTATGCATGAATATGCTAATATGATATATGCATGAATATGTCAGCATGTATGTGACTTTTTTCTTTTTGAACCAAATACTATATAGAACCTAATTTTTCTATCACATGTTTGGATATTTTTTTGTTTGACAATTGATGTCATGTGTATGAATGCATGCAGATGCTAACACCTTGTATGAATTTTCTTTTTATGAATGCATGAGTATGTTGATGCTTATTATGACTTTTATTTTTTAACATTTACATTATATGTGCATAAAAATGCTGACACATGCTATGTATGATTTTTTTTAACATTGATTATGATGTGCGATAATGATGTTATGTTTATTTCGAGCATGCATGGTGAATGATAATGTTCGCATGACTTGTGGATTTTCTTTTTGAACACTAACAATATTAGTTTATGATGCACATGTTATGATGTTTTTTTTTACATGAACAAAATTTGAAACTTTGATGTATGAATTAATGAATGCATGATGAAAATTCCTTTGTTTGTTAATTTTTTCTTTTCACAAAAATGAATGATGTATGTATGACTAGATATGAATCTATGCATGAAGCATACCCTTGTGTATTTTTCACCTTTTACATTCTATCAAACTTATTTCAATTGATCCCCAATTTTTTGTTATTTTTAGATTTATGGAATCCTTGTGTTTTGATTTTTTTCCTTTGAACAATATTCCTTGGTCTGATCAGTTTATTGAGAAACTTTTTTTTTGTATCATTGAGTTTTGAACACTATTTGAGTGACATACATGAAATTGGAAAAGGTCCTAGAAGGGATTAGATGAGGTAATTGACTAAAGAGTTGCCCCAATTTGATAGTTAAGAGTTAACTTCAGGACATGGGGTGTGTTTGGACTTATCCCAATTATTGAAAAAAGATGGAGACTTCAAAATTTGCCCCAATTTGAGGGTATAGATTGGTCTCAGGGTGCAAAATGTGTTTGAGCTTGCCCTAGTTGTTGATATCATGAGAATGTTGAAAATAATTGGAGACTTCATACTAGTTGCCCCCAATGTAAGCATGACAATCAAAGCCAATAATTGTCCAAATTCAAGATATCTGACTATAATGTATGAACAACAAGTAAAATGTCTCCCCAATTTATTTCAATGTGAGAATAATGAGTAATGGAAGGAGAAAAGTAGATCAAAGTTTAGGCTCCAAGCAGAAAATATGATAGGAAACAAATGAATAATGAGAGAATGAAAGGGCATGACCTTGATTTAAATTGACTACTCGTGCTAATTTTGATCTTTATGGAAACATGTCAACCAAAAATAAACTACCCCAGTGTTTGAAAGCAAATCTTTGAACACTTCTTCAATCTTTTTTTTTTTTTTTGACAAACCTCTTAACATGACAAAATATTTTCCTCTAAATTAAAGTTTTGGAAAAACAACAACCAATCATTGATTTGTGTGGACTTTATTAGGCTTATATTGTGGCCAAGGCTAAGGGATATAAAAAAAATGAATAATGAAGGCTCAAAGTAAATGGTATAAAGGTTATTTAAAACAAGGGTTTTTATCTAAGGTTGCACCCAAAATTCATTTGACTACTTTGTTCACCACTTTTTTCACTTTCCAACTCTTGTTTCTCTTTTTTCTTTTTTGCGTAACCAATTTTTTTTATCTTTCCAAACTTTTTTAATTTTTTATTGGTGAATTACAAGTCAAATGAAATAGATGCAAACATCATGTTAACTTTAGTGGAAAGGCGACCCTTGTTCAGGGTAATTAAAAAGAAATTTTTAATTTTTTTTATAGGCTCAAAATGGGAAACAAAGGAAGATCATTTTTTCTTGATAAAGAAACATGGCCACACATCGTTTCAACTCATGATTGTTTTAATTTCAAAAGCTTTAATCAAAAGGAAAAAAAAATCAATCACATTAGAGGTTGCCCCTACTTTGACCTTACTTTTTTTGTATTATTTTCTATTTTTTTGTTGTCTTACTTTTTGCCTAGCCTACCATTTTGGGTTTTCAGTCTAGCAGACTTTTCTTCATTTTTTCCTTTTTTTGTGTTCAAAGACTTACTTCAATTTTTAAGGCACATGCCCCTTTATGATGATCCCCAATGGAATACAAAGAAAAGGTTTATTGGAGAAAGGTGATGGAAAATGGGATGGGAAAGGAAGTGAATTTGAGCAATTCCATGTACACATATTAGAGCAATGTTTCAAAAGCATGCCATTTTTCATTAAAAAAAATTCAACTAACTGATTTGACCAAAGAATAATTTCTCCCTTTCTTTTTTTTTCACCTTTCGCAAGATTCCATGAATTTATTAACAAAAAAAAATGGGAAACAATTAATTTTGAATTTATTATAGTGAAACTTTTTTTCAAGATATGTTGATGCATGTTATGTGTTATGCAAAATGACATGAAAATGCAAAATACTACAAATTTGGAAGCTACCTATATACATGTATATATACTCTAACAACATATGGATGCATATTATACATTATGCAAAGCGACATAAAGATGCAAACATGATACATGTTATGTTAAGTTTGGAAACTACCTAGATGCACATGCATGTGAGTGTATGTATGGTATGTACTATGCAAGGCGGCATGAAAAAACAATGGGATGAATATTATGCATTATACATTGTGACATGAATCCAAAGTAGATCCATGCTACGTGTCAAATGAATGTAAAGATGTTATTTACCTTAAAACTATGTGCATATTTTCATGCATGAATGAAGACAAAATGTGGATGTAATGCATGTATGTGCCTTGAGAGGCCCCTATTTATACGTTGATGCAAATATGACACAATTAAAAATTAACTACTTAATTTAAAAAAATAAAGAGTATTAAAAAAAAGAAATAATGCCCGCTCCCTTTGTGTCCTATAAGGTGCATAAAAAATCTATTTTCTGGTCTATGGGCTTTTATATGATTCTTCCAAGTATAGCTCTAAATTATCTCACAGGTCTCTAAAGCTGAAGTCAACCTCAAGACATAATCCACAACGATAGGCGACCTAACAGATGTGGCATGTCAAGAGGAAGTAAACTCTAGATGAAGTATTCCCAATAGTCAAGTAGATCCGAGATCTAGCATAAAAATCGTTGGACCTCCACTCCTTATGGCTAACTCAGGCCCGGGTATAGGACCCCAATATTAAAATGAATGCACTAACCTACCATGTGTAGTGTGTGAAGGGAGCAACCTAAGACTACCCAAACCCACACATGCAAAATAACCAGAAAATTCCCAGAGAGATATAGCAATTATCTTCTACCCTAGGGTTCAATAATTTTAACAATATAATCATATGAGGGCATTAAAGAGTAAACATGGCATCAGGACAAATAAAGATAGATAAATATACATGAAATCAAACAAAAGACAAGGGAAAACAAATATATAAAAACAACATATATTTTGCCCACTCAACTAATAGGATCAACTCTCAAAATGTCGCTAGTGGAGTCGCCATCTGTCTCAACCGCGATCGCGGAGGGCGGCGAAAACTAATTTTAAATAGTACAAAGGAGTCACCACCATAGTTTATTATGGAAAACTATAGAAAAACCTTAAAAAAGAATGGTCTTCAAAACCAAATTTGGATTCGGGAGTCGGTTACGTGTGGGGAAGGTATTAGCACCCCACAACGTCAGTCTTAAGACGGTTCCTTTTTTAATTAAGTGTGCAAGATAGAATTCGATGTTTAAAATATTTGTTATTCCCCAAAAAAAATCAAACAAAATAAAAACACCTACAAAAATATTAAAGATTAAGACAAAATTATTTTTTTATATTTTTGGTCAACGAGGATGGTACATCGCTCCTACGTATTTCCATTTGGAAAATCAGGAATAACGTAGTTCTTTGTAAAAAAATTTGTTGTTTGATATTACTATTTTGTTTTTTTTTTTATTTTCTAGATTTTTATGTATATGTATATTTTATTAATATCAAGAGAACCCGAGATTCTACATGATAAAGATTTAGTTATCAAGCAAATCCGAGACTTGACATGATATTCAATACTTATATAGAAGAAATAATATAATTATTTATTTATTTATTTATTATTATTTGTTTTAGAGAATTAAAGCCTAAAAAAACACCTTTTTAATTACCAAGATAAAAATAGAGGGAAAAAGAAAGGCTAAGCACATCGATGACAAACTCAAAATCATCTAACATGAGAATCCCGAACACATTTGATCATACAACAATTCAAACGATCATATATTTGATGTTATAATGTTATAAGAGAATCATGAATAATGGACTAGGAGCAAAAGAAAATTTACCTTAAGGTGACCCCCTTGTGTGTGCTCTGTAATAAAAAGGAGAGGGGTTTTTCAGATTTTTTTCTGTGTCTTGCATTAGAGAAATTTTGTGCTTATATAGGCCTCTTAGGGTATCCTTGAGATCCTAGTATTTAATTATAATAAAATATATGGGGAAGGAATTGGTCTTATTAAATCATTGCATAATATCCATAATATTGATTATAATTATTAACGAAATATTGTCTGTAATTACTAGAATCATATTCTTTGTCACATAAAGATCGTGATCAAATCATAACTTATTATTCATATAATTGATTCTAATTATTACTAGGAATATTTTTTTCTAAAGATTAAAATCGTACCATTCTCTAAAAGCATAATATCAGAAATATTTGTTTCTAATTAAAATAATACCTTCTCAGTCTGACAACACAAAGAGCCACATAAGTGTAAATGCACGATATTTATTCAAATTATTATAAAAAAATATTGCTCCTTATATTATACGCTTCTCTAAAAACAGAAATTATGAAACGTCCTTTTCTGACATGTCATGTGAAGAGTGTAAATAACAAACAGTGGGGGTAAAAATATGTAAAACATTTAGGCTCATGAAAAGACTGTGATAATTAACAATAAATTAGATTCTCCTTCTCTTGTTTTTTTTTTTTCCTTTTTTTCTTTTTTCCCATGGTATAATTAAAGTTTAAAAACCTACCATCAGTCAAAACATATTTTTATTATTATTATTATTATTATTATTATTATTATTATTATATTATATATTATTTTTATTATTATTATTTTTTAACCAAACAAACACATTTACCTAGACGAAATTGGGTGTTGACACATAATACTTGTCTTTTCCAGTTATATAAGAATTTGAAACGTTAATGCAAGAGTCCATAAAAAAAGTAATTAATATACACAAGTGCAAATATTTTTTTTTAATTTTATGTGGGCTTGCGGGCCGGCCCACGAGGGTTGTGGACTTTTGTGGGTCGGGCCACTACGGGCCTACAGGCTCACTAGCCTGGCCCGCCTTGCATTTTTTTCACGGGCTTGTGGGCCAGACCATAATTGCCACCCCTAATTTAAATCATTACATAATTAATAATCAATAACACATAAATGTAAATCTATATACTGAGTATTCACAGTCCTCCAAAATTATAAGTTGATTTTTAATATCAATGAGGCACTATTGATACTAGATATATAGGTGTATACATATATACCTGTTGCGTCCATTCCTATTCACCAACTCACAGTCTCGTTATTGATTCTCAATATTACCTGTAAGACCTTCTACTCACGCATATCGACATAAATATACGATCATCGTAGGTGGAAACCACATCCACAAAAACGCAAGGGTAAGCTAGTGAAATTATAATTTTATTGTAACAAAACAAATAAAGTAAATAAAATTTCTTCACATAGTATTAACACTAATCATACTCAAATAATGTCACATATAAATTCTATAAAGTAAATAATTTATAATTAATCTTCTGTAATTATTTTACCAGAATTTATGTAAACTCAAATGTATTATATTTTGCTGTGGCTAGTTGGGATAAATGAGCTAACAACTCATTTAAATCCACAAGGTTTACACCTCCAACTATAGTAAACGTATTATATTTATTATATTTTGTAGTGGTTAGTCAGGATAAATGAGTCTCAACATGGCCAACAAAGTAAGCCAAGGATAAATGAGTCTCAACATGGCCAACAAAGTATCTCAAGGATAAATGAAATGGAAATTCTCCCAAATCCATAAAATTGGATTTTATCATACTTTATAAAGATATTGATTAATTTTGTACTGACTAGTCAGGATAAATGAGCTCATGGCCAACAAAGTAACTCAAGAACATCTCATCTTGAGTAATACTGACTCGTTTAAATCCCCAAGGTCATACTTCCAACTACAATAATCAAATCTTTATTTATCATAAATTTTATTTCAATATTAAATCATATAATTATATAAATAAATAGATAGGATCAATGAATAATTAAAATAAATATAAATAAATAAAAAGGACCAGTACGTAACTGGAGATAAATATAAATAAGTAAATAAGAATAAATATAAATTGAATAAATAGGACTAGTGCACAACTAGAGATTAATATAAATAAATAAATAGAAACGAGAACTAAATATAAATTAGAATGAGGTTAGGGACACCTCACTTAAAGGTAAATATAAAAATAATTATGAGGAGATAAGAAAAATAAAAGTCAAAAGATAGAATGATAAATGTCTCCTTCCCTTACCTTAAAGATGATTGTCCTCAAAAAAATAAAAATAAAAGATTCTACAAAATATTTTGTTTTAGACCCAACAAGGATTAACATTACTCCTACGTATCTCCATTTAAAATAGAAAATAAGGAATTACATAGTTTTAAATAAAAACAAAGTTATTTGAGTGAAAATAACCGGATATAAATATAAAGTAAATAAATAGATCAGTGTACAAATGGAAATAGATACCACTACAAAAAATATTAACTTTAATGGAGGTTTATTAATGGAGGTTATAATAACCTTCACTACTTAGCGGAGGTTTTTCAAACCCCAGATAAATTTCGGAGGTTATTTTGGAAACCCCTGATAAATAAATTTGTTTAATAAATTAAATTTTATTACACTTTTCTCTTTTCACAAACTCTCCATTCTATTTTCAGATTTTGGAAAAGTTTCTTCTACCTCGCACCCTTTTATTCCTCTATCTCATTTTTTTTTTTCATTTTACTCGTGGCCTTTGAAATTACAGCTCCAATTTCTCAATCACATATTCCCTTTGCTTAATCCTCTCTCATACATCCAAATCTCATTTTAGAATATGTTTTTCGTTCTGTGCACCATCTCCTCTTACTTCTTGTGCTCATAAGAAATGGTATGTCGCTTCTTTATTCAATTTGTTGTTTAAAATTTTTAAAAGCTTGTGAAATTTTTGAAAGCATCTAGAGAGGTGTGCAATACTTGATACTGGTAGTTTTTCAAATTTTAAAGCATGTGAGATTGCGTACATTTCCCTTTGAAGCAACGTGACTTATTTAATGATGTCTTTGTACATCAATGGTAATTTTCTATTATACTGAACTTTTTTTATGTAGTGTCATGGTTTGTAAATTTTAATTCTATTGATTCTCTCATTTTGCAACCAAAATTCCAATCACGACTAAGAATGGATTACAGTGAGAAATATTTCCACTAAAACCCTAATCACGATTAAGTATGGATTTACAATGAGAAATCCAATGTGTGTCGCTCATACTCTACACCTAGAGCTGAAATTTTGTTTGTGTTGTGATTACTTCCGGAGCTAGCATGAAGGAAGCCTTGACTGCTACTAAAATATCTGTTGAAGATTGTCTGAATTGAGGAACTGCATTTCGCTTTGGGGTATGCATACCTCAATTCTCACACTACTTTATATACTTGCTCTTTGTTACTGATGATTAAATATATGGAATTTTTGTGGGCTAGAATTATAAAGAATTATAGAGATTATTTGAATGGTTTGCGAGGGGTAAAATGTATTTGAACACAGTGTTGATAATAGATAAGAATTGTAGAGTAATCACTGGAAAGTTAGCTTTGCCATGTAGCATAAAAAGGCAGTTGCATGTTTTTCAAAACATATATGTTTGAACTTCTAATTCCTTAGGCATCTAGTAACCATGTTCTCAATATCTTAACTCTAACTAGAACCAACAATCCATCAAAATTATATCCTAGTTTCAACATTCTTTTCAATAGAGTAGCTTGCCTTGCAGAAGCAAAGCTTCAATCAACAATTTCGTTCATCATCAGATCTATTCTTCATATGGCAGGCAGATTTATACCAACATATGTTGGATTCATAAGGTGTGTTGCAGTGTTATATTAAAATGATATATATAGCTCTGGGGTTGTGCTTGTTGAGTTAATATCATCTCTCAAAGCAGTATCTATGAATCCTTCAGGCTTACATATCCACGTGAGATCATGTGGTTCTCTGATTTTTCATTTTTGGTCAAGAAGGGTAGAGACATGAGAAGGTTCCCTTGCCACAGAGTTTCTTCTCTACTTAAATGACTTTTGTGAATACTTTGGCTTGAGAGAGATCATGAGGTTCAATACATGCTACTATCGTTCTTTTGTTTCATGCCAAAGAAAATATCAAATTATGTTCATATACTTTGTACATGCTAAGCTCAATCATAATTTTTCTTTGTTTCTTTCTTTCTGATGCGAAGGAATGGATGCATGGAAAAGGAAACAAATGCACAGTCATATATACAGGACCTAGAACCATTTAGTTCCTCTATTAAAAAAGGATAGCTTATTTTATAAAAATGATAATAACAAACAAATTACTTACAAATAGTTAATATATTTGTATCTGTTACTATTTTGATGCTTCTAAAATGTGTCAACTGTTATTGACTCTGGAGATTTTATATATAGCACAGTGAAAGCTTTTGTTTGAAAGAGTAGAGACAATGAAAATTTCTCGTTGAAATAATAGAGACCGAGAGTTGTGACAGAGAGAGCAATGGCAGGAGTAGTAGTAGAAGGAGGAGAGCGTGGAAAAAGGGCTCATCTTTATGAGCATAAATTCACTCACTATTTTGCCTTTACATGCATTGTTGGGGCACTGGGTGGCTCACTTTTTGGCTATGGTCTTGGTGTTTCATGTCATTCTTCTCTCATCTTTTTCTGTCATTAATTTCTTCTCAACTATATTCATGAAACATCTAATTGTTCCATTAACTTTATTACTTTTTATAGCCTTCCTGATTAGGTATTTATTTATTTTTATATGTAATAATCTCATGATTGTGGATGAATATCATTGAAAGAACCCATTGGATGAATTTTTTACATGGATAAAGTGTTAAAATGTTTTAGATAATTTTTTTATCATATTTATTATATAATCCAAATTACTCATTTATCATTTTTTATCATCCATAATCAATATCATGTGTATTTAACATTTTGATTTTTGAGTTGAAAACTGTGTCGGGAATTAGTATCCTGTATTTAACTAGTTGAGTTTGTTGTTCACAATAAACTCCAATTATTCAGTTGATTAGAATGGAACAGACGTGGTTGCTTTAAAGAAAAAAAATATACCCTATTTATTTTCCTATTATTATTATTGAGTTGAATTTAACAATTTTTAAATGGAAATATTTAGTTAATTCTAATAATTAGAAATTAACTTAATTATTATTTTTTGAACTGTTTAATTATATACTAAAATTAAATGATCATGTAACTACTTTTTTGTCTAAAGTAGTTCATGCTTAGAAAGTAGAAAATTTAGAAAAAGTCTTTGCAGCAAGATAGTTAGCCATTTCCCATTCCATATGAAGAATTATTTGTGATTTTATATTTTTTGTCTAAAGTAGTTCATGCTTAGAAAGTAGAAAATTTAGAAAAAGTCTTTGCAGCAAGATAGTTAGCCATTTCCCATTCCATATGAAGAATTATTTGTGATTTTATGTTATAGCTATGTTCTTCTTTTCATGTTGTTTGAAAGTATGTTGACAATGAGAAATTTAGTGGTGATGTTGTCAAGTGTCAGGTGGGCTAACTTCAATGGATGATTTTCTGAAGGAGTTCTTCCAAAAAATGTATCTAAGGAAGAACATGCATCTGAATGATACCGACTACTACAAATACGACGACCAAGTTCTCACATTTCTCACATTGTTCACATCATCTCTCTATATCTCAACACTACTCATGACATTCTTTGCTTCCTCCTTAACGAGAACTAAGAGAAGAAAGGCCAACATCATAGTCGGAGCCCATATTATTTTTCTCATATTTCCTTATTTTTTTCCCACAAATTTAAAAATTATGGAAGTATACTTCCTTGTTTTTGTTGGCAAAAGCAATACAAGTCTAAATGCTGAAGCAAGATTTTGATGATGATAAAAGAAGCCTGAAAGCCATCTGGAAGACAATATGAAGACTATATGTTGTTATGTTTAAAGCTATCTTGTAAAATGTAATTAGATTAGTTAGAATCAGTATTGTACAAGAAAATTCTAGTATTTCTCGAAAAATCAAAGTGATAATCGATTATCACTTAGAATAATCGATTATCCTGAGCTGAACCAATTTTTTCAAGAAAGCACTGGAATAATCGATTATCACCTCTGATAATCGATTATCTGCTCAAAAATTTGTTTTTCATAAACCACACTGGAATAATCGATTATCCTGGTCAGTTGGGCGTGACTGTTCAGCTTTTTGACCTAATTTCTGGAACCCTTATTTAAGGAACCTCAGAGTTACTTCTCACTTACCTTTTTGAGAAGCTAGAGTGCTAGTGCTGTGATTGCAAGAGAGTTCTCTGAGTGTTCTCAATAGAAGCTTTGAAAAACCTAGTGTGGGTAGAGCGATAACTTTTCCTGAGAGGTGTTCTAGGAGATTGAGTGCTGCTGCTGTTGCTAGGAAAGCTAAGGTCAAGGTTCTCTGTGTGATTCAGAGAAAGGTGTTCATCACTTGTGTGATTCAAGAGAGGTGTTTTCTTTCCTTACACTCTTAATATCTGATTGTAAATCTGTTACTTGTTAGTGATTTAGTTAATCTTGTTTTTAAGAGATTAACAACTGGACGTAGGGTCTTTTGATCTGAACCAGTATAAATACTTGTGTTCAATCTTCTTCTCTATCTCTTTATTTCATCTATTATTGTGTTATAAAGAAATTATTTATTGATCAAATTGATAAATTTTGGAAAAATTTTAAAGTATTAATTTTATTATTTAAAAACTAATTCACCCCCCTCTTGGTTTTGTCCGCACGCTCAAACATTCCGCTGCGTGATACCAACAATTGGTATCAGAGCTTGCTTTGATAGTTATTCAAAAATTTTCGAAAATGGTTGGACAAAATCAAACCTTTGCTGAGGGTGCGTCTATCAACAGACCGCCTCTATTTACTGGTGAAAATTATCCTTTCTGGAAAGTTAGGATGAAAATTTTTCTGGAATCTGTTGATGGAGGTATTTGGGATGCTGTTTTAAATGGCCCATTTGTTCCTGTTAATATTGTAAATGAAGTGCAGGAACTAAAGCCATTTTCGCAATGGACAGCAGACGAAAATAGACGTGCTCAATTTTATGTAAAAGCTAGAAATATAATTTCATCTGCCTTAACCCTAGATGAGTTTTACAGGATCTCAGTCTGCACCAGTGCACAAGAAATGTGGGAAATATTGCGTGTAACCTATGAAGGAACAGACGATGTGAAAAGAGCACGCAAGAACTCTTTGATCCAAGAATGCGAAATGTTTCGGATGCAGCAAGGAGAAACTATATACGATGTGCAGAAACAATTCACACATATCGTCAATCATCTCACAGGTCTAGGTAAAACTTTTGACACTGATGAATTAAATATAAAACTTTTGACACTGATGAACAGGACTTGGCAGCCGAAGGTGACAGCCATCGCGGAGTCACAAAACCTTACGACAATGACGATGGCGGCTCTGTTTGGAAAGCTGAGAGAACATGAGCTTGAACTAGGCAGATTAAATGATGAAGAAGATATTGGAAGAAAGAAGAACATAGCTGTCAACACCCAATTTCGTCCGGGTAACAATGATAAAATAAAAAAATTAATTAATTAATTAAAGTTCAATTGAGAAGAATAAATAAGTAAATAATTAAGAAAAGAAAAGAAAAAAATATGTTTTAGTTTGAGGAAAAATAATTATCTATTTATTTTATTATTTTATTATTTTAGTTTTGTTTTATTTATTTATTTGTTTATTTGGGCTTATTATTTTGATTATTACATTATTTTCCTTTATATTATTACAGCTCCATTTTTGTTTTACGTCTCTCATTCTAGTTTAATAATAAAAAAACAAAACAAAACAACAGCCAAAACAAAAAAAACAAAAAAAAGAGAAAAAAAAAGAAAAGGAAAAAGGGGAAGGAAAAAGGTAACGTAAGGTCTCTTGTTGTCAGACCCATGCATGCTATGCTATCATGGTTTTGTATTGGGAAGGGCCTGTAGCATGGTCATGATGGCAGAAGGAGCAGAAAGCAACATCTGCTCTCAGCCTTGTCCCAAATTTCGAAATTGGAAGGTGCAGAGGGTTACATAATAAAAAGGGGAAGATTCATGAGAGGAGGGGTCTTTTTTTTGGGGATTACTACAGAGAGGGGTTTGGGCACTAGAAATCAGTGAGGGAGAGAAGGAGTCAAATTGGAAAACGGAAGCAAACTGTTAGCGCATTAAGTTTTATTTTCACGGTAAGTGTTCTTAACTCCTCCTTAGCTTATGTTACCGTGACTTGATGTTGCTGTTGATGTTCATGGGTGTATGAATTAGAGCTTATGTTAACGTGATTTGATATTGATGTCTGTTTATTATTATTTTTATTTTATTTGCCATTGTTAAGATATGTTCTTGTTTGGGTGTTACTGTTGCTCGAATGAGTGTTGGAAAATAACCTCACCCTCAATCTCTCTCGCCACCATCATCTTTCCCTCATCACCTTCTAGTTGCAAGAAATTGTCAAACCAGAACCCAAACACACTTCACCATCATCCTCATGTCACACCTGAAAATAAAACATAGACCCAAAAGCAGTATTCACATGGTCATCGACACAAACTCTCCCATCATCACCCTCATCATAAATCCATCCGCCATTAACGAACCTTCATCACCAAACAGCATATTCAATTTTGGACTCTTATACTGCACTACAAACACAAGACTCCTCCATCGTCATTTTCACATTCACCTGCATAAAAAACCAAAATAAAAAAAACAGATACCAAACTCAGCACGCACGCACACACAAATCAAGTTTTATCCCACAAGTCTTCATCTTAGTTTGGCACCACTTGAGACCCTTCGCACACTTTCACCTTCACCATCGCAACATTCCCACTCCCACAGCATACCCCTTTCGTAGAGCCACCATCTCAACATCACATCACCATTTCGACACAAGCAACAAACCAGAATCACATTCATCATCACCACTGTCACGCACTCAAATACACCATAACAACCCAATACAAATCAGAAGCAGAAGAACAAGAGAAGAGAAGTCTTCGTCGCTGGCGATTCGAAGATCTGAACGAGAGTATGGTCGCTTGTGGTCGCATGAACGGAGGAGTGTGGCCGCGTGATGGTTGCGGAAGGGGATAGTCGAACATTGGGAAGCTTGGCATCACCGGTTGCACGTCTCGTCGCGGCAGCAGCAGCGTTCACGGTGGCGGCCACAGACGTTGCGTCGTCGGAGTTCGAGCAGAGGAGGGTGGTTGCGCTCAATGGCGAACCCAACAGCGACGGCTCGCACGAGAAGGAAAAGGAGCAACGCCGTCGGCTCCAGGCGTCGCCGGTGAGGGCAAGCAGCGATGACGATGTGGCTGTCGTGTCTCATTTTATATTTCCCGGGAAGTGGAGGAGACGTCGATGTAGGAGCATTTCGCGAGAGAGGGGAGTGAAGGGTGACGGTGTCGCCGGTGAAGCCTCCTGCGGAGGTCGTTGGTGGCGGCTAAGGCGGACGCGCGTCCAAGCCTGGGGCTGTGTTGGTGGTGTCAAGAAGAAGAGATGCCATGGTGAGGGGAAGAAGCTTTGGCTTCTGTTAGGTTTTTTTTTCCGAAAAATAAAAAAGGGCAGCAGGCCTTGAACCCTTTTACCACGCGCACCCCCTCTTTTACCTCAACCACACCCTCCTCTTTTCTTTTCGTACACCCCCATTTTTAATTCCTGCACCTCCATTTTGTGTTTCCTTAGCACACCCCTTTATTTACTGCACGCACCCCACCTGTTACTTCGTACACCTCCTATATGTGATAATCCTGCACCCCGTATCTTTGTCTATGGTCTTTGGGCCTGTTGTATCTATTTTATGCACCCCCACTAACTACTCATGTACCCCCATATTTTTGTTTTCCACTTTCACCCTTCTTAATTAAATTGTTTCTTTTTATTTATTTATTTATTTTTATTTTGCTTATTTATTATTTATTTATTTTCGTTTTTTTATTTTATTTTATTTATTTTTTTATTCCTACAAAACCAAATATTTATTAAAAATTACAAAAAAAAAATTGAAAAAATCTAAAAAAATGAAAAATATTCTCTTTCACTTTATTGTGTCTGTCCGGTCGCTCGCACCGTGTGACACTCATTTTTTTAAAAATACCAAAAATAGTTTTCTTCCCTTTTTAGTGTTTGTCCGATCGTTCGCATCGTATGACACATGTTTTCAATTAATTCAAAAATACCAAAAAATATAAAATTTCAAAAATACAAAAACATCAACATTTTCCCACAAAATATCTTTTATAGAACTACGTGATCCTTGATTCTCCACCGTGAGATACGTAGGAGCAAGGCCAGCCCTTGTCAGGTTCACCTCTAAAAAATCAAATCTTTTTTCTCAATTGTTTTTTCAAATATCCTTTTAAAGAACTACGTAACCCTGATTTCTCATTTTTAATGAGAATACGTAGGACCAAGGTCAATCCTTGTCGGGCCCAAAAAATTTAAAAACTATATTTTTGTTTCTTTTTAGTATTTTTGTCTTATTATTTTTGGGGAAAATTAATATTTTGAAAACCACATCAACTTTGCATTTTTAATTAAAGGTACCGCCCTCGGGCGGGCGCGGTAGGGTGCTAACACCTTCCCTACGCGTAACCGACTCCCAGATCCAAAATCTGGTTTTTCGCAGACTTGTCTTATTTTTATGGTTTTCCATAGTTTTCCAGAATAACTATGGTGGAGACTCCAAATCTCTTTTCAAACTCGTTTTCTTTTTTCGGTTCGCCTCCCCGTCGCGATTCCGGTTGCGACAGCTGGCGACCCCACTGGGGAAGCTAGAGAGTCAAGCCATTTAATTAGATATGCGAACTTCATGTGGTTTTTGCTTATGTTTTATTTTCTCTTTCTTTTCCTTTGTTTATTATTGTCTTTATTTGCATGTGTATTATTTGTCTCTTGAAGTGATTGTGTGTAAATTGTTTTGCATATTTTCTATATATTTGCCTGGGAAGTTTTCTGGTTGTTTTGCAGGTGGGGGTTATGGTATGCATCATTCTCCCTCCACACACACACTTTGTGCATATCATGAGCGGGGCCCTATACCCGGGTCTGTGTAACTTAGAGTTAGAGGGGATTGTGTAGTAGTGCCACAGTAGATGAACTTCCCAAGTGGTCATTGTGAGAACCCCAGCTAGAGTTTGTTTACTTCGTTGGTACTCCCACATCTTGTTGTCTACCAATTGTTGTGGAAAATGCCAAGAAGTGGGCCATAACTCTAGTGACCTTGATCCTTAAGTATTAGGGAACTATCCTGGCGAGAGCATATATTTTACCTTAGGACCATTAGGCATCAAACCTCTGATAAGGCACAAGGGGAGACATGTGCATTACCTTAATTCTCATCTTATTTTTCTTGCTTTATTTGAATTACCAATGAAGTCATGTGTCTGTACTTTCTTTCACGGCATCATCATACATGCATTTTGATTATTTGTTCATGCATAACATGTATTTTGCCATGCCATGCCATAACATTTCTTGTGATTCTAGGTCAGAAATTTTAAGGCTGTGATTGAGTTTGTGAAAAAAAGAAACAAAAGAAATTAACATGGGATTTCAAGTCGGAGGGAATTTAGGGTCAGATGCCTTGAAGAAGAGTTACCTATCAGGGTTATAGATAGCAATATGAATGGTTTAAGGGAAATAATGCAACAAATGAAGACTATACAGAAGAATGCTTTCAAGAAGCGGTATGGGAACTTATTGAGGTTGTTGAATGTGGAAGTCCAAGCGTCGGCAGTCACCGCTTTGGCCCAATATTATCATCCGCCGCTCAGATGTTTCACCTTCTAGGATTTTCAGTTGGCACCAGTAGTAGAAGAGTTCGAGCAGATTTTGGGTTTGTCGGTGGAAGATAAAGTCCCTTACAGATATTCTGAGCAACGAGCATCTATCTCTACGTTGGCAGGAATCTTGAAGGTACACCCTGCTGAGCTAGAGAGTAAAATGGCCTCCAAGGGCAACTCGAAGGGGATCCCCCAAGGGTATTTAGAAGGGCACTTGCGTCGTTTGGCTGAGAAAGAGATAGGGGAGACGTTCATGGATGTGTTGGCTCTCACACTATATGGAGTCGTGCTCTTCCCTAACATGGAGAATTTTGTTGATCAAGCGGCCATCGATGTGTTTGTCGCTTACAAGATTCATTCAGAAAGCCCAGTCACTGCGGTTCTAGCTGATGTGTACGGGGGTTTGAATTTGTGCTACGCACTCAAGAGGAAGAAGATGTTATGTTGTGTACCTATATTGTATGTATGGTTTATATCCCGAGTCCGGTTGGGTACAGTAAATGCTGAATGTCAGATTGGGGAATTGCCACATGGCGGCGTTGAAATTCGAGGGGCAAAAGAATGGGCCCAATTCTGTGCAGGTTTGAATGGGGGAAAGATTAGATGGTGTGTCCTTGGGCTGTCCAAGTCGCATGTCATTTCTTGTGGGGATTTCCCTAACGTCCCTCTGATAGGCACCAGAAGTTGTGTGAATTATAACCCTATTCTGGCTAAACGACAGTTTGGGTGTCCAATTAAGAGCTCTCCAACTCCAGAATCTCTGGTTGCCATATGGACTTATTATGAAGAAGGAATTTCTCAAGATCTAATTCGATGAGTTAGGAGTGCCTGGGGTGAGGTTCTACGCGCAGAAAAAGACCCAAGGCCATGGGTAATAGACGGGAAAATATCTTACCGACGATGGATTTTGGAAAGGGTTAATATGATCAAGTTACCCTTCAAATCGGACTCCCCTGCTCCGGAGCGATTGGAACCTGCTGAGTCTGAGGAGGTGAAAGGACTAAAAGAAGAGATCGAGAAGATGAAACTAAAAAATGCCAAATTAATTAACGAGCTTCAAAGTCTCCAACATGAGTATGTGGATCTGAGGCGTGATAATGAGGAAATGGCAAAGG
Organism: Vigna unguiculata; assembly: GCF_004118075.2. Lineage (NCBI taxonomy): Eukaryota > Viridiplantae > Streptophyta > Magnoliopsida > Fabales > Fabaceae > Vigna > Vigna unguiculata. Next base: position 9,250,072 of record NC_040288.1, on the reverse strand, counting down.
CGTACGAAGGGATTCTCAAGCAACAAAGAGAAGAACGAGATCATGCTTTCAGAGTGAAACAGGATTTGGCCGCAGCAAGCACCGCATTAAAATCAAGGGACCGAGAGAGAGATGCAGCATCAACATCTAAGCGCCAAAGGGATCAGTTGTGTGAGGAATTTAAGAGAGAGAAAACCGAAGCGCTGAGACGGTTGCACAATGCCCAAATGAGAATCAATGAGGTTGAACGACAAATGAGGGAGGTGGTATCGACCTATGAGGTGAAGATGGACGAGGAGTGTTGGCATAGAGCTGAATTGAAAAAGGAACATCGAGAGGTGATCAGTCGGATGAATGAGTACACAACCGAGCAGGAAATGACTATTGAACATTGGAAGAGATGTTTCTCACAGCTAGCTGCCTTGGCAAATGGAGCAATTGAAGAAATCCCACGATTATTAGCTGAAGCAGAGGCTGCACTACCGATCTTCAATCCGCCAAGGGAGATTGAAGCCTTCTTTAATCATTGCAAGAAGTTGATGAGGGAGATGAAGAGCATGATAGTCAGGGTTAGGGAATAGGTTTTCTTTCTTTTATCGTTTAATGAATGTAGAAGACTTGTTAATGGTTGGGTTGTATCAGTTTCGTGTTAATTTCTATGATATATTTACCTTAAGGCTCTCACAGCTTTAAAATTTCCGACTAGAGTAACTGTTGTGCATTCATTTCTTTCTTTTCATTCTTCATAATTCATTTCATTTAACGAAATAATAGAGCAAAATCAAATACGACGGCAAAATTTCCACGACACCCTTATCGCACACGAGATAACCACAGAAGCATGGAAGATTGGGAAGAAGCCCATGAAGCTGTGAAGGCTGACATTAACGAGCTGAAGGATCAAGTGGGCCAAATCCTAGAGGCTTTGAAGTCACTGAAGGCTTCAGGGGAGACCTCATCCGCTAGGGTCGAGGAGAATGCTCTTTCTTATGGTATGCCTCTAGGCGCGTCAGTTCCGTTCCCAATGTACGGTCTGCCTCTGGGATACACTCCTCCAGTTGGAGAATATTCAGATGGAGAACAAACTTCTTTCTCTTTTCCTGCAGCTAACAACACGCTATCGAACGTTACTCAAGGGCCGATGTTAGCTTCGACACCCGTGACAGGAGCGGAGATGAATGAGACAATCACATTCACAGGACCGAGGATGACTGTGGCGCCCCAGCCTCCGAAAACCTTCATCGATGCAGATGTTGCGACTAAAGCTATACCGCACGTTACAGTCCAAGCAATGTCCACTGTTGTTGATGGGGCTAAAAGTAAGCTTGAAATTCTTGAGGAAAGGATTTGTGCCATTGAGGGTGGTGGAAGCTATGGGTTCGGTGATGTGGCGAGATTAAGCCTGGTTCCTGGTGTGATGATATCACACAAGTTTAAGGTCCCAGAATTTGAAAAGTATCACGACACCACATGCCCTAAAAGCCATCTAACAATATACGGTAGAAAGATGGCTGTTTATGCCTATGATGAAAAATTGCTAATACATTGTTTCCAAGATAGTCTGGCTGGGGTAGCATTGAATTGGTATACACACTTGGAGCCATCTCGAATCCATTCCTAGATGGATTTGGCCGACGCCTTTGTGAAACAGTATAAATACAACATAGATAGTGCGCCAGATAGATTGCAATTGCAAAACATGGCCAAGAAGGATACTGAGTCCTTCAAGGAATATGCACAACGGTGGAGAGAATTGGCTGCTCAGGTTGAGCCACCTCTACTTCATAAGGAGATGGTGACGACGTTTGTAAACACGCTGCAATCACCATTTTATGAGCATGTGTTGGGGAATGTGTCTTCCAATTTCGCTGATATCATTATCATAGGGGAAAGAATAGAAATCGGGTTAAAAAGTGGAAAGATTGCATATGGCCCATTCGCGGCTGCAACTCCTAAGAAACCCAATTTTATTCCCGGAAAGAAGAAAGAAGCGGAAGTACAAGCGGCTTCAGTGATGCCTGTGTGGGAAAGTCGGGCTCCTACACATAATTATCGACCACACTTGAACCAACCTCCTTATGTGGCCAATGCAGTGTCTGTTCATCAAATACGACCTCAGCAGCAAGGGTTTTATCAACCGTCAAATCTTTATCAACCACAACATGCTCTAAATAATGCTTGGAAAACAGAACCTAACTCGAATTTCAACAGAAACGCGGGACAAAACGCTAATCTAAGGAGGAATCAAGAGAGGAACTTCGTTCGTTTCACTCTTATTCCTATGTCATATACGGAATTGTTGCCTCATCTCCTCCAAAAGCGTTTGGTGGCCATTTGTCCGATGAAGCCTGTGCAACCTCCGTTCTCCAAGAATTATGATCCAAATGCCAAATGTGATTATCATGGAAGGGGAGTTGGTCACTCTGCTGAGAATTGTGTGTCCCTTAAACACAAGGTGGAAGCTTTAATCAACTCAGGATGGATAAAGTTCCACGAAGACAAGCCTAGTGTTGAGGCTAATCCCCTTTCTGGTCTTGGGAACCCTTCGACAAATGCCATTGAGGTTAAGAAACAGCGCCTGGTGAGGGATGTGAGTGAAATTCGAAGCTCCAAGCGGTTTATTTTTGAGACACTATTGAAATTGGGTTTGTTAAAAGGGGAATATAACCTGAGTGAAAAGTGTGGATTCCATCTGAGTGCTAAACATTCTATCGATGAATGCACCGAGTTCGAGGATGTTCTACAAAATCTTATATAGAGATGTCAAAATGGGTTTCAACCTGTGAGCCAACCCGGCTCACCACGGGTTCGAGCCGGGTTGGGTTGAGAAAAATTCAACTTTTTCAAAAGTGGGTTGAACTCAACCCGGCTCACTTAACCCACGGGTTAAACGGGTTCGAGCCGGGTTGAAGGTGGGTTGGCCCACTTAACCCACCAACATTTTTTTACAATTTTTTTTTTATTTTTTTTAAATTTTCTTTTAATTTTTTTTTAATTATTTACTACTCCAATTATATTTGTTCACAATTCATATTTTTAAATGCTAGAATGTTGCTTAATTATATTTGAATTATTTGAATGTTTAATTAATTTGATTGTCAAGTTATATATATGTTGATACTTTAATCTTTATAAATAATCTTTATAGTAAATTACTCAAGTAACCGTCTTATAAATAATTTTTTCTAAATTAGCATGAAAAAAATGTATAGTTTTTTTTATTTATATTTTGTTGAATAGCATGACAGAAAATTTGTAATATTAGTCATGCTTTCTTAGACTAATGGATACTTTCTTGGAAATAATTCTTCATATATTGGTGGTGAGCATGATCAAAACATTGGTTCTTGATTTTACTATGATTGTCATTTCATGGGTTACTTAAAAATTTATTTAAAAATTTGAATAATAAAAAAAAAATAAATAATTTTTTTAGGTGGGTTGGTGAGCCAACCCACTTAACCCACCAACCCGTGGTGGGTTGAGCCGGGTTACAAAATTTCTGGCTCACCAGAAAGTGAGCCGGGTTGGGTTCACTCATTTTGAACCCGGCTCGTGGTGAGCCAACCCGTGTAAGCCGGGTTGGCTCACTTTGACATGTCTAATCTTATAGACAGAAACTTTGTGCAAGTATGTCACGGGCACATGGAGGATGAAGTATTTGCACAAGATGGTGCGGAACCTGGTGTGACTTTGCTAGAGCCATTGGTGATTCATTTCACTAGATCCACCTCTACCCCGACAATTCAAGAAAGGCAATCTATTATTATCCAAACACCCTCCCCATTTCCCTACAAAAGTGAGAAAGTTGTCCCATGGAAATATGGTGCATACGTGTTGGGTGAGGAACAACGGGTAGGTGGTCAACCTAGCAATGGTGAGTCAGTGGTGAAAAATATATCAGGCATCGGTGGAATTACGAGGAGTGGTCGAATCTTTACGCCTCTAAACTTGATGAAAGATGGAGTTGGCAATAGTGAATCAGTGAATACCAAAAAGGCTAAGGAACTCTTGAAAGGGAAGACCATCCAAACCGACGAGGATATAAGAAAAGACGATGGGAAAGAAGTATCTGATGAGGAGGCTTGCGAGTTCTTGAAGTTCATACAACAAAGCGAGTATAAAGTGGTCGAACAGTTGAATCACCTGCCTGCTCGAATCTCACTTTTAGAACTACTCATGCATTCAACCTCTCATAGAAAGTTGTTAATGAAGATACTCAATAGAGCGCATGTGGCGCAAAATATTTCTCTGGATAGTTTTGAGGGAATTGTTAACAATATCAATGTCAACAATTACCTCACGTTTACCGATGAGGAGATACCTACTGAAGGGAGGGGGCACAACAAGGCCCTCCATGTCTCTGTAAAATGCTTGGATCATGTCATAGCACGTGTATTGATCGACAATGGATTTTCCCTGAATGTAATGCCGAAAACAACATTGGGAAAGCTACCGTGTGAAGGTATTCACATGAAACCAAACGCAATGATAGTGAGAGCTTTCGATGGAAGTAAAAGAGAAGTATTGGGAGAGGTAGAATTGCCAATCCAAATAGGGCCATGTGTCTTTCAAATAACTTTCCAAGTGATGGACATCCTTCCAGCATACAGCTGCTTGTTGGGTCGTCCTTGGATTCACTCAGCGGGCGTGGTACCTTCAACCTTGCACCAAAAGTTAAAATATGTCATGGGTGACAAATTAGTGATTGTTTTAGGGGAGGAAGATATTTTAGTAAGTGGGCCTTCATCTTTTCGCTATATTGAAGCAGCAGAGGAAGCCCTCGAGACAACCTTCCAATCTTTGGAAATTGTGGGTAATGCCTATGTGGAGCCCTTTCCAATGAACCCACACTTGTCGCGTACTTCCCTTATGTTAGCCAAGGTCATGTTGAAAGAGGGATATGAGTACGGAAAGGGGCTAGGCAAGTACGAGCACGGATTGATGTATCCTTTAGAAGTCACCGAGAAAAAGAATAAATACGGCCTTGGATACAAGCCTACTAGAGAGGATAAGAGGAGGCTGGCAGAAGAAAGGAGAGAGCGCGGTGTGTCTCGAATCCAAGGAAAAGAACTAGGGTTAGGAAAGATTCACATCTGCGACATCAAAGATAGCTTCCGCAGCGCGGGATGGATCAACACTAGTCAGATAGCAGCTGTCAGAGATGAAGATGAACCTGAAAGCTCGATTTTTGTGCAGCCTTGTGCTCCAAATGCGCTACTCAACAATTGAGAGACTTTGGATCTACCCGTGATGTTTAATTTGGTTAAAATGTAATGTTTTTAATTTATCCTATTGCTTTACCCGGAGCTTTAGGATTCATGACTTAACAGGATGACACCTTTTCCTTTATGCTCAGCGTGATAATCAATTTGTGTTTACTACTTTTATTATCTTTGTTTGCTTTTTTCACTGTTGTTTGTTTATTTATCTTTTTTTTATAAACTCAAATAATGCAGATATGATAATGAATGTTTTGAAAATAACAATGTCGATATCCCTAATTTCGAGCACTCTGTTAATAATATGGAAGATGATTATGAAGGTGATTCGGAACCCTCCCCTGAACTAATGAGATTAGTGGAACAAGAATCTAGGGAAATAAAACCCCATCAAGAAGATGTTGAAGTGCTTGACCTAAGCGAGGGGGATGAAAAGAAAGAAGTGAAAATTGGCACGAGTATGAAGAAAGAAGTGAAAGAAGAATTGTATGTGCTGCTAAAGGAGTTTAGGGATGTGTTCGCTTGGTCGTACAATGATATGCCTGGTTTAGATACTGATATAGTACAACATAAGCTTCCACTCAAACCGGAATGCCTTCCAGTCAGACAAAAGCTAAGAAGGATGAAACCAGAAATTTCATTAAAGATTAAAGAAGAAGTGCAAAATACCCTCAATGGGTGGCAAATATTGTACCCGTGCCCAAGAAGGATAGGAAGGTTCGGATGTGCGTTGACTATAGAGATTTGAACCGGGCCAGCCCAAAAGACAACTTCCCATTACCGCACATCGATACATTAGTGGATAATACAGCCAAGTTCTCACTATTTTCGTTTATGGATGGCTTCTCGAGATATAATCAGATTAAGATGGCACCTGAAGATATGGAAAAGACCACGTTTATCACATTGTGGGGGACATTTTGCTATAAGGTGATGTCTTTCGGGCTTAAGAATGCTGGGGCAATCTATCAAAGGGCCATGGTGGCGCTTTTTCATGATATGATGCACAAAGAAATCGAGATTTATGTAGATGACATGATCGCCAAGTCTGAGTCAGAAGAAGAACACATCCTCAACCTAAGGAAATTATTTGAGAGATTGAGGAAATTTAAACTTAAACTAAACCCAGCTAAATGCACATTCGGTGTGAGATCTGGAAAGTTGTTGGGTTTTGTTGTCAATCAAAAGGGGATAGAAGTCGATCCCGACAAGATGCGTGCGATAATCGAAATGCTTGCTCCCAGTACAAAAAAGGAGGTGCGGGGTTTCTTAGGCAGACTGAACTACATTGCTAGGTTCATCTCCCAATTGACCGCCACTTGCGAACCAATATTCAAGCTATTGCGTAAAAACCAGGTTGTTGAGTGGAATGAAGACTGTCAGATTGCTTTTGATAAAATCAAACAATATCTACAAGATCCTTCTGTGTTACGCCCACCCGAATCGGGGAAGCCACTCATTATGTATTTGACGGTACTCGATGAGTCAATGGGTTGTGTGTTGGGTCAACATGACGAAACTGGAAAAAGAGAGCATGCCATATACTACCTGAGCAAGAAGTTCACGGAATGTGAACAACGATACTCATTTTTAGAGCGAACTTGTTGCGCATTGGCATGGGCTGCCCATCGTCTAAGACAATACATGTTGAGTCATTCTACCTGGTTGATATCCAAGACTGACCCTATCAAGTATATTTTTGAAAAGCCCGCTCTCACTGGAAGGATAGCCCGGTGGAAAATGTTATTGTCAGAATACGACATTGTGTATGTCACTCAGAAGTCCATCAAGGGTAGTGCTTTGGCTGAATATCTGGCCCAACAACCCGTTAACGATTACCAGTCGATGCAACCCGAATTTCCTGATGAGGACATCATGGCCTTGTTTGAAGATGACCAAGAAGATGAGAACATAAAGAAATGGACGTTATTATTCGACAGGGCTTCTAACGTCATGGGACATGGTATAGAGGCAATACTAATATCTCCAGAAAACCAATACATTCCGATGACAACAAGGTTGTGTTTTAATTGCACAAACAATATCGCTGAATATGAAGCATGCGCTATGGGCATCCAAGCCGCAATTGAGTCAAAGGCGAAATTTTTGAATGTATATGGAGATTCAGCGTTGGTTATCCATCAACTAAGGGGAGAATGGGAAACTAGGGATCAAAAGTTGATTCCCTACAAAACTTATATCATGGAATTGGTGAAGTATTTTGATTTTATTGAATTCCACCATATTCCGCGAGAGGATAACCAATTGGCAGATGCCTTAGCTACTTTATCATCGATGTTCAAGATTAATCAAGATAGGGTAATGCCGATGATCCAAATGAAGAGCCATGAAGGGCCAGCATATTGCCATTTCATCGAAGAAGAGTTAGACGGTAAACCGTGGTATTTTGATATTAAACGCTATATAAAAACCAGAGAATACCCTAAAGAAGCATCTGAGAATGATAAAAGGACACTGAGAAGGTTGGCTGCAAATTTTATCCTGAGTGGGGATGTGTTGTACAAGAGAAATCATGATATGGTTCTCCTTCGATGCGTGGATGCAAAAGAGGCTGAGTCAATATTGGAGGAAGTTCATGAAGGAACTTTTGGCACACACATGAATGGACACTCGATGGCTAGAAAGATCTTGAGGGCTGGTTACTTTTGGTTGACTATGGAGAATGATTGTTGCACACACATGAGAAAGTGCGAGAAATGTCAGAAATATGCAGATAATATCAATGCGGCACCCACTACTTTAAACTTAATGTCTGCCCCATGGCCGTTTTCAATGTGGGGCATAGATGTCATCGGGGCTATAGAGCCAAAAGCCTCAAACGGACATCGCTTCATTCTAGTTGCAATTGATTATTTCACTAAATGGGTGGAAGCTGCTTCCTACGCTAGTGTGACTAGGAAAGTTGTGACTAAATTCATAAAAAAGAGAGTTAATTTGTAGGTACGGGTTGCCTAGCAAGATAATCACTGATAATGCCACCAATCTGAACAATCAAATGATGGCTGAATTGTGTGAAGGATTTAAAATTCAACATCATAATTCTTCTCCTTATCGTCCAAAGATGAATGGGGCAGTCGAGGCCGCTAATAAGAATATCAAGAAAATTGTACAGAAAATGGTGGTCACGTATAGAGACTGGCATGAGATGCTTCCCTTTGCTTTGCATGGGTATCGCACCTCGGTACGTACATCAACTAGGGCAACACCTTTTTCTCTGGTGTACAGAATGGAGGCAGTACTACCCTTCAAAGTAGAAATCTCATCCCTACGAGTGTTAATGGAGACCCAATTGGAAGATGCAGAATGGGTTCAGACCCGATTTGACCAGCTTAATCTCATTGAGGAAAAAAGGCTAGCAACAGTGTGTCATGGACAATTATACCAAAGAAGGATGAAAAAGGCGTTCGACAAGAGGGTGCGCCCTAGAGAGTTCCATGAAGGCGAGCTAGTCTTGAAAAAGATCTTACCTATACAAAAGGATCATAGGGGCAAGTGGACTCCAAATTATGAAGGCCCGTATGTGGTGAAGAAAGCATTTTCTGGTGGGGCACTAATTCTCACAAGGATGGATGGAGAGGAGTTACCGTTACCGGTCAATTCTGATGCGGTCAAAAATTTTTATACTAGATGATTCCTAGATAGGAAGTGCTACTAGGGGATATTGACATTGTCTCCAAACTTTGTTGTATTTTGCTTTGTTTTTCATTCAATAAACACCATTTGGTTCTCTCCATAAATTTAAAGCAATGAATGTCACGCTGAGTTCGTAAAGAGAATAATGAACAAAAAAGAAGGGAATAAAAGTATGTGGACACCAACGAGGCATCACGGGTACGTTCACTAAGAGCAGACTCATTTTTGGAGGGTGTCGTGAAAAAAAATTAATAAATAAAAAGGCAAAAAAAATAAAGCTGCCTATAAATTTTATCCATGCATCCATGCATTTATGCATCCTCACTGCATTACATCATTCGCCTAAAGATTGAATCTTGCTGGCTAAGCATTCAAGCAGTGTTTACTGACACATCAAAATCAAGCTTCGGGTTCTCCTTTCATATATAGACATTCTCCCCTTAGTTTTCTTATGTTTACATCAAGGCCCTCTCCGATGGAATGGCCATTGATTTTCTTGTTTACATCAAGGCCCTCTCCGATGGAATGGTCATTGATTTTCTTGTTTACATCAAGGCCCTCTCCGATGGAATGGTCATTGATTTTCTTGTTTACATCAAGGCCCTCTCCGATGGAATGGTCATTGATTTCCTTGTTTACATCAAGGCCCTCTCCGATGGAATGGTCATTGATTTTCCTTCTTCACATCAAGGCCCTCTCCGATGGAATGGTCATTTGTTTCCTTCTTCACATCAAGGCCCTCTCCGATGGAATGGTCATTGATTTCTTTGTCACAACAGGATCCTCTCCTTCAGAATGGTCGAGTCTGTTTTCTTCTTTGGATCACGACCCTTTTCTTTGAATTGGTCATTGTATATGCTTGATTTTTTTTTCCTCTTTTCCTTTGAAGCCCAAACGAAATTAGTGTTTTTATCTTTACTCATCTTTTACTTTGATAACCTATGAAAGTTAAAATTTCATATTATCAAGTAATATCTAAGTAAAGAGGGGCAGCTGTCAACACCCAATTTCGTCTGGGTAACAATGATAAAATAAAAACATTAATTAATTAATTAAAGTTCAATTGAGAAGAATAAATAAGTAAATAATTAAGAAAAGAAAAGAAAAAAAATATGTTTTAGTTTGAGGAAAAATAATTATCTATTTATTTTATTATTTTTTATTTTAGTTTTGTTTTATTTATTTATTTGTTTATTTGGGCTTATTATTTTGATTATTACATTATTTTCCTTTATATTATTACAGCTCCATTTTTGTTTTACGTCTCTCATTGTCTCTCATTCTAGTTTAATAATAAAAAAAAACAAAACAACAGCCAAAACAAAAAAAACAAAAAAAAGAGAAAAAAAGAAAAGGAAAAGGGGGAAGGAAAAAGGTAACGTAAGGTCTCTTGTTGTCAGACCCATGCATGCTATGCTATCATGGTTTTGTATTGGGAAGGGCCTGTAGCATGGTCATGATGGCTGCAGCCTTGTCCCAAATTTCGAAATTGGAAGGTGCAGAGGGTTACATAATAAAAAGGGAAAGATTCATGAGAGAAGGGGTCTTTTTTTTTGGGATTACTATAGAGAGGGGTTTGGGCACTAGAAATCAGTGAGGGAGAGAAGGAGTCAAATTGGAAAACGGAAGCAAACTGTTAGCGCATTAAGTTTTATTTTCACGGTAAGTGTTCTTAACTCCTCCTTAGCTTATGTTACCGTGACTTGATGTTGCTGTTGATGTTCATGGGTGTATGAATTAGAGCTTATGTTAACGTGATTTGATATTGATGTCTGTTATTCATTTTGTTTATTCCCATCGCACCTGGGTACAGTAAAGAACAGAGCACATTTTTTTTATTAATTTTTTTATTTTATTTGCCATTGTTAAGATATGTTCTTGTTTGGGTGTTACTGTTGCCCGAATGAGTGCTAGAAAATAACCTCACCCTCAATCTCTCTCGCCACCATCATCTTTCCCTCATCACCTTCTAGTTGCAAGAAATTGTCAAACCAGAACCCAAACACACTTCACCATCATCCTCATGTCACACCTGAAAATAAAACATAGACCCAAAAGCAGTATTCACACGGTCATCGACACAAACTCTCCCATCATCACCCTCATCATAAATCCATCCGCCATTAACGAACCTTCATCACCAAACAGCATATTCAATTTTGGACTCTTATACTGCACTACAAACACAAGACTCCCCCATCGTCATTTTCACATTCACTTGCATAAAAAACCAAAATAAAAAAAAACAGATACCAAACTCAGCACGCACACACAGATCAAGTTTTATCCCACAAGTCTTCATCCTAGTTTGGCACCACTTGAGACCCTTCGCACACTTTCACCTTCACCATCGCAACATTCCCACTCCCACAGCATACCCCTTTCGTAGAGCCACCATCTCAACATCACATCACCATTTCGACACAAGCAACAAACCAGAATCACATTCATCATCACCACTGTCACGCACTCAAATACACAATAACAACCCAATACAAATCAGAAGCAGAAGACCAAGAGAAGAGAAGTCCTCGCCGCCGGCGATTTGAAGCTCTGAACGGGAGTATGGTCGCTTGTGGTCGCGTGAATGGAGGAGTGTGGCCGCGTGATGGTTGCGGAAGGGGATAGTAGAACATCGGGAAGCTTGGCATCACCGGTGGCACGTCTCGTCGCGGCAGCAGCGGCGTTCACGGTGGCGGCCACAGACGTTGCGTCGTCGGAGTTCGAGCAGAGGAGGGTGGTCGCGCTCAGTGGCAAACCCAACAGCGGCGGCTCGCGCGAGAAGGAAAAGGAGTAACACCGTCGGCTCCAGGCGTCGCCGGTGAGGGCAAGCGGCGACGACATGTGGCTGTCGTGTCTCGTTTTATATTTCCCGGGAAGTGGAGGAGACGTCGGTGCAGGAGTATTTCGCGAGAGAGGGGAGTGAGGGGTGACGGTGTCGCAGGTGAAGCCTCCGGCGGAGGTCGTTTGTGGCGGCTAAGGCGGACGCGCGTCCAGGCTTGGGGCTGTGTTGGTGGTGTCGAGAAGAAGAGATGCCATGGTGAGGGGAAGAAGCTTTGGCTTCTGTTAGGTTTTTTTCCGAAAAATAAAAAGGGGCAGCAGGCCTTGAACTCTTTTACCACGCGCACCCCCTCTTTTACCTCAACCACACCCTCGTCTTTTCTTTTCGTACACCCCCATTTTTAATTCTTGCACCTCCATTTTGTGTTTCCTTAGCACACCCCTTTATTTACTGCACGCACCCCACCTGTTACTTCGTACACCTCCCATATGTGATAATCCTGCACCCCGTATCTTTGTCTATGGTCTTTGGGCCCGTTATATCTATTTTGTGCACCTCCACTAACTACTCATGTACCCCCATATTTTTGTTTTCCACTTTCACCCTTCTTAATTAAATTGTTTCTTTTTATTTATTTATTTATTTTTATTTTGTTTTTTTATTATTTATTTATTTTCGTTTTTTATTTTATTTTATTTATTTTTTTATTCCTAGAAAACCAAATATTTATTAAAAATTACAAAAAAAAATAGAAAAAATCTAAAAAAATGAAAAATATTCTCTTTCACTTTATTGTGTCTGTCCGGTCGCTCGCACCGTGTGACACTCATTTTTTTAAAAATACCAAAAATAGTTTTCTTCCCCTTTTAGTGTTTGTCCGATCGCTCGCATCGTATGACACATGTTTTCAATTAATTCAAAAATACCAAAAATTATAAAATTTCAAAAATACAAAAACATCAACATTTTCCCACAAAATATCTTTTATAGAACTACGTGATCCTTGATTCTCCACCGTGAGATACGTAGGAGCAAGGCCAGTCCTTGTCAGGTTCACCTCTAAAAAATCAAATCTTTTTTCTCAATTGTTTTTTCAAATATCTTTTTAAAGAACTACGTAACCCTGATTTCTCATTTTTAATGAGAATACGTAGGACCAAGGTCAATCCTTGTCAGGCCCAAAAAATTAAAAAAATATATTTTTGTTTCTTTTTAGTATTTTTGTCCTATTATTTTTGGGGAAAATTAATATTTTCAAAACCACATCAACTTTGCATTTTTAATTAAAGGTACCGCCCTCATGCGGGCGCGGTAGGGTGCTAACACCTTCCCTACGCGTAACCGACTCCCGGATCCAAAATCTGGTTTTTCGCAGACTTGTCTTATTTTTATGGTTTTCCATAGTTTTCCAGAATAACTATGGTGGCGACTCCAAATCTCTTTTCAAACCCGTTTTCTTTTTTCGTTTCGTCTCCCCGTCGCGATTCCGGTTGCGACAATAGCCTTTAAAACCGAAGTGATTAAAGGCAAAAGGTAAAATGAAGAAGAAGATTCAGATGACAGTGAAAATCTTAGTCTTATGATTAAGAAATTTACAAAATTCATGAAGGCCAAAGGTAAAAATCAATTCAAGAACAACAAGAAGGATAATCAAGGATCATCCTCAAATTTTAAATGCTACGGATGTGGAGAATCTGGACACGCCAAAGCTGACTGCCCAAATACAAAGAAAAGTGAAGAAAATAAGGGTAGAAAATTCTTCAAGAAGAAAGCATACATAGCTTGGGAAGACAATGCCTCAAGCTCATCAAATTCTAGTGATTCTGAAACTGAAGAAGCAAATTTATGTCTGATGGCTAATCATGATGATTCTGACAGTGAGGTAAATTCTACTTACCATGAAAATGACTATGATGATTTGTATGATGCTTTTCAACAATTACTTATTAAATCTAGTAAATTGGATGCTGCTTATAAAAAGTTAAAATCTGATTTTAAAGATTTACAAAGTAAATTCGAAAAAGCTCTTGAAGAAGAAGAACTTTTGAAAAAATAAAATTTCAAATTTAGAAAATAAAGAAACTGTTGAATGTGCTTCATGTAAAAGTTACATGTTTGATATATGTATTTTGGGAAAACATCTTGAAGATGCTTTAGAAAATAAAAACTGTGAAAAGGTTAAAATCAAGAAAAACCCAAATAAGACCAAGCATGCTCATAATCATAGTTTTAAAAATAAAACTAAAAGAACTCAATGAGTTTGGATAGAAAAAGGAACATATCATTCTATGAATACATATGCATGTACTGCTACATGTTTTTATTGCATGAAAAAGGGTCATACTTCAAACAAATGCAATATCAAACATTTTGGTGTTCCTAATAAGAAGTATCATTGGGTTCCTGTTCATAAGTAGATATTTTTTCTAACCCCAAGGACCCAAACAAGTTGTTGGGGACCTAAATGAATTGTTTCCTTATTTTGCAGATGACTTCTAAATCCAGAAGATCAATGTGGTATCTTGACAGTGGTTGTTCAAGACACATGACTGAAGATAAAAAGAAGTTCAAGAACTTTAAAAAGAAGGAACAAGGATTTGTCACTTGTGGGGATAACAACAAAGGAGAAATACTTGGAACAGGTAATGTAGGAGGAGGAAATACTTTGGAGATCAAGGATGTACTATATGTGGAAGGACTAAAACACAATCTTCTCAGTATAAGCCAATTATGTGATAAAGGACTCAAAGTAATATTTGAGAGTGATTACTGCACTATTAATCAAAAGGACTCCAAAGAAATAGCCTTAAAATGTATGAGACACAATAATATTTACTTGATTGATCTTGATAATGCATCATCTAGTGATATAACTTGTTTGGTTGTTAAAGAAGAAAATCCCTGGTTATGGCATAAACGAGCTGCTCATATTAACATGCAACAATTAAACAAATTGATTTCTAAAGAATTAGTAATTGGATTGCCTAAAATAAAGTTTGAAAAAGATAAACTATGTGATGCATGTCAAAAAGGAAAACAAGTAAAATCTTCATTTCATTCAAAAAATGTGATTTCACCATCAAAACCTTTAGAACTTTTGCATATGGATTTGTTTGGTCCTTCAAGGACAAAAAGCTTTGGAGGAAATTATTATGCTCTTGTTATTGTTGATGATTATTCACGATATACATGGACTTTCTTTCTCACACTGAAAAGTGAGGCATTTAAAGCTTTTAAAAAGTTTGCAAAAGCAGTTCAAAATGAAAAAGATTTGAAAATTAAAGTTTTAAGAAGTGATCATGGTGGAGAATTTCAAAATGAATTATTTGAAAACTTTTGTGAAGAAAACATAATTATGCATAATTTTTCTGCACCTAGAACTCCTCAACAAAATGGAGTTGTAGAAAGGAAAAATAGATCTTTAAAAGAATTAGCTCGCACAATGTTGAACGAATATGATGTGCCTAAATATTTTTGGGCTGATGCTATGAGCACTGCTTGTTATGTATTAAATAGAATGCTCATTAGACCAATTTTAAAAGTTACCCCCTATGAATTGTTTAAAGGAAGAAAGCCTAATGTAGCACATTTAAAAATATTTGGATGCAAATGCTTTGTTCTAAATAACGGAAAAATAAAATTTGGGTAAATTTGATTCTAAAGCTGATGAAGCTATTTTCTTAGGATATTCATTAACTAGTAAAGCCTATAGGATATTTAATAGAAGAACCTTGAATATGGAAGAATCTGTGCATGTTGTTTTTGATGAAATTGTGGACCTTGAGGAGAACCCTCTTGAGTCAAATAAAACAAATGCAGGTGATGAAGAATATTTCAAAGAAGCTCTTGATGAGATGTATCTAAATGAAAATCCACTAACTGAACCTGAAGATCTTGCCAAAAGCTGGAAATCACCTAGAGGATTATCTCTAGAAAATGTCATTGGAGATATATCAAAGGGAGTTGTTACTAGAAATATGTCAAATTTCTGTATGACTGTTGCCTTTGTTTCACAGATAGAACCCAAAAGCATAGACGAAGCTCTTCAAGATGATCAATGGTGCATAGCAATGCAAGAAGAGCAGAATCAATTTGAAAGGAATAAAGTTTGGGAACTCATTCCTAGGGATGATTCACACCAAGTCATAGGAACAAAATGGGTGTTCAGAAACAAGCTGGATGAGGATGGAAACATCACTAAAAACAAAGCCAGACTTGTAGCAAAAGGATACAGACAAGAAGAAGGCATAGACTATGATGAGACTTATGCTCCGGTTGCCAGGTTAGAAGCTATACGTTTACTTCTTGCCTATGCTTCTCTCATGAAATTCAAACTATATCAAATGAATGTTAAAAGTGCCTTTTTAAATGGATTTATAAAAGAAAATGTGTATGTTGAACAACCACCTGGCTTTGAAGACTATAAGTTTCCTAATCACATTTATAAATTAAAGAAAGCATTGTATGGATTAAAACAAGCACCTAGATCTTGGTATGAACGATTAAGTACATTTTTGCTAGAAAATGATTTTGAAAGAGGTAAAATCGATTTAACTCTGTTTATTAAAAGAGTAAATAAGCATATTTTGCTAGTTCAGATTTATGTAGATGACATAATATTTGGGTCTACTGATAGTTCCCTATGTAAAGGCTTTGCAAGCATAATGCAGGGAGAATTTGAAATGTCAATGATGGGAGAATTGACATTCTTTTTAGGTCTTCAAATTAAGCAAATGGAAGATGGAACTTTCATTTCTCAATCTAAGTACTGTAAAGAAGTACTTAAGAAATTTGGAATGGATACTGCTAAGGAAGCAAGTACTCCTATGGGAACCTCCTGCTACTTAGACAAAGATGAATCAGGAATAGAGGTAAATCAAACTATGTTTAGAGGCATGATAGGTTCTTTGTTGTATCTTACTGCAAGTAGGCCTGATATTATGCAATCTGTATGTGTGTGTGCTCGTTTTCAAGCAAATCCAAAAGAATCACATCTTACTGCAGTAAAAAGAATTTTAAAATACTTAAAAGGAACTGCATGTTTTGGACTTTGGTATCCTTCAGGAGCATCTCCTATTTTGATAGGCTATTCAAATGCTGATTATGGTGGCTATAAAATAGATAGAAAAAGTACTAGTGGTACCTGTCACCTCCTAGGTAGTTCATTAGTCTCTTGGCACTCGAAGAAACAAGCTTGTGTGGCTTTGTCAACTACAGAGGCTAAATACATAGCAATTGGAAACTGTTGTGCTCAAATTCTTTGGATGAAACAACAACTAGAAGACTATAATATCTTTCTAAATCACATACCTCTAAAATGTGATAATACCAGTGCTATTAATTTAACCAAAAATCCCATAATGCACTCTAGGACAAAGCACATTGAAATAAGGCATCATTTCCTAAGAGATCACATTAATAAAGGAAATTGTGAGATAGAATACGTAGATACAAAGCACCAATTAGCTGATATCTTTACCAAACCTTTAGCTAAAGATAGATTTTATGAACTAAGAAGAGACTTAGGCATATTAGAGATCTTTTAAATTGCCAAAAACTCAAAATTCCTTAATAATCCGAAAAATAGCGTTAATAATCGATTATAAGTGTCAATAATCGATTATCAAACTCTCTTCAAAAATCCCAAAACATACTGGAATAATCGATTATTTTGGGTAATAATCGATTATCCTTAAATTCTCAAACTTAAAATTCAAAAACATTTTGTAATAATCGATTATTTGGGGCCATAATCGATTATCCTTAATTTTGAGCCAAAAATCGGAATAATCGATTATCACTTAGAATAATCGATTATCAGCTTGTCAGACTTCATAGTTTAGCCCAGTTCATGAACAAATAATCGATTATCATCTTAGAATAATCGATTATTACACGTCGTTGGACCAACAAAATTCAAAAACTAGCCGTTACAACGGCTAGATTTGCATCAAATCGCGTGTACATGGCCGTTGGAGTCTTCTCTCTATAAATATTAACCATTTTTGTCACCAGAACACTCTTTTCTCTCCATCAACACTCAAGACCCTCTCTTTTCTCATTTTTTCACAAACTCTCAAAGGCTTCCCTCTCTTTTACCTAAACCATGGCTGAATCCTCTCGTAGAAAGATTCCTACACGCAGAAGGACTGCATCTCGTGCCTCTCAACCCTCAAATGCACCTAGAACAGCCTCCATTGAAGGATGGATTTTGGATGAAGAAAGAAGATCTGAGTTCATCACATTGTGGAAAGACAAACCCCTCATCACTCCAAAATTCATCCAGTCTCAATGGTTTGTAAATCGCCATTTCACAATTCAAAACTTTCTGGCTGAACAAGGTGTGAAATTCTTCACAAAGATGCAAGGCACCTACTACCCTGATTTGGTACGAGCCTTCTATTTCAATTACAAATTCAGAGATGGAGTTGGGTTCACAAAGGTAAAAGGTGTTGACATTATTATAGATGATGATATTTGGGAAAATGTTGGACAATTTCCTATTCATGAGGGCACATCCCCCATCCTCACGGCTGGCATTGAAGGGTTCAACAGAATTTTTGCATATAGATCCTTTATGCGACGCCCAGATCAAGAAATTGGCCGTCAATTGCTAGTCGGACCTCTCAAAATCGATGAGCATCTACTTCACTATCTCATTGTTTGGATTTTATGTCCACGTGGTACAAACCACGCACAGTGCAGTAAAGCAGATCTTATGATCATATATGCCATGCTCAACCACATCCCCATCTATTGGCCAAGCATCATTCTTGACACCATGCTCAAAGCCAAGAGATTGCCTCAATATCCTCTCCCGTATTCCTTGCTCATCTCTCGCATTTGTGAGTTTAAAGGGGTAAATGTCTCTGATGAACAGTCTCATAAGACAACTGCAGCAAACAAAATTGCGGAAAACTCCTTGAAGCAGATGAAATTTATTCCTTTTGGGAATACCTACATTCACAAGGATGATATGCCTCCCTCCGACAATGAAGAAGAAGAAAATCCTCCCACTGCTCCTATTCCTCCTGTTGACACAAATATTGGATCATCCAGTGGAGTTGGTGGCTCATCCTCTTCTTTAGAGGATCACATTCTAAATCTCAACCAGAGATTTGAAGAATTCTTTCTTCTCTCCACTCACAGACATGAAGAAGTCACTGGTTTAATTAGAGGATTAGATTCTAGGATCTCTAACTTAGAACATAAATTTGATAAATATGAGGAAGATGATGACATGAGTCAAGACTTTTAAAGTCTCCATCATAATCTATTTTTTAATTGTAATATGTTTTCCAGTTTTATTATTTTAAATAAGAGTATGCTTCTCTTGTTATTCTTTACGATTGCCTAATTGAGGGGTAGCTTCTTTATTGAAACCTTTTTCATATGATCAAAACAGGGGGAGAAAAAGTTTAAAAGTTTAAACCAAACAGTGCTACTAACAAATCTACTTGTAAGATATTTTGATCAGATACTTTAAACATATTGTTTTGATCATCATCAAAAAGGGGGAGATTGTTGGCAAAAGCAATATAAGTCTAAATGCTGAAGCAAGATTTTGATGATGATAAAAGAAGCCTGAAAGCCATCTGGAAGACAATATGAAGACCATATGTTGTTATGTTTAAAGCTATCTTGTAAAATGTAATTAGATTAGTTAGAATCAGTATTGTACAAGAAAATTCTGGTATTTCTCGAAAAATCAAAGTGATAATCGATTATCACTTAGAATAATCGATTATCCTGAGCTGAACCAATTTTTTCAAGAAAGCACTGGAATAATCGATTATCACCTCTGATAATCGATTATCTGCTCAAAAATTTGTTTTTTCATAAACCACACTGGAATAATCGATTATCCTGGTCAGTTGGGCGCGACTGTTCAGCTTTTTGACCTAATTTCTGGAACCCCTATTTAAGGAAACTCAGAGTTACTTCTCACTTACCTTTTTGAGAAGCTAGAGTGCTAATGCTGTGATTGCAAGAGAGTTCTTTGAGTGTTCTCAATAGAAGCTTTGTAAAACCTAGTGTGGGTAGAGCGATAACTTTTCCTGAGAGGTGTTCTAGGAGATTGAGTGTTGCTGCTGTTGCTAGGAAAGCTAAGGTCAAGGTTCTCTGTGTGGATTCAGAGAAAGGTGTTCATCACTTGTGTGATTCAAGAGAGGTGTTTTCTTTCCTTACACTCTTAATATCTGATTGTAAATCTGTTACTTGTTAGTGATTTAGTTAATCTCATTTTTAAGAGATTAACAACTAGACGTAGGGTCTTTTGATCCGAACCAGTATAAATACTTGTGTTCAATCTTCTTCTCTATCTCTTTATTTCATCTATTATTGTGTTATAAAGAAATTATTTATTGATCAAATTGATAAATTTTGGAAAAATTTTAAAGTATTAATTTTATTATTTAAAAACCAGTTCACCCCCTCTTGGTTTTGTCCGCACGCTCAAACATTCCGCTGCGCGATACCAACAGTTTTTAGATGGAGTATTTAAGCAAATTATACTTTTGGACTTATTAAAATATTGTAGCATGCTAAAATACTCATAGAAATAAGGGGGAGTATATTAACGGTCCTCTTTGTTGTATTTGAAACAAAATAAAATGTATATTTATGATTTATATAATTATTTGTTTATGTCACACTAGTGTATTTTAGAGCTTTTACAGCGCTGTATATGCCTCGGTTCATGCGGACCCGCTGCATAAAAGCACGCGGTGGCAGTTTTGTAATTAAATTGAACTTTTATGCCTCGGTTGTCATAATAACCGAGGCATATAGTGCAAAAAAAAATTTGACTCAGCGCGTTGACCACTAATTTAATTTATTTATTTTTTTCACTGACACAATATGCCTCGGTTCTCTCTTAACCGAGGCAGTAGATACACCTAATTATTTTGACCACTGCGTTGACCCCCAATTTGAAATTTTTTTTTTTTTACTGAAGGAATATGCCTCGGTTCTTTAATAACCGAGGCAGTAAGTGGAATATATGCCTCGGTTCAGCGCCTACCCGAGGCAGTAAGTGGAGTATATGCCTCGGTTTCGAATAACCGAGGCAGTATCTCTTCGTAGGGTTAAAAAACCCAATTCCTTCGTTGTTCTGCGATTTCATCTTCTCCGTTCTTCTGCGAAATCGTCTTCTCCGGCCAACCTTCATTTCTCCGACGACCAGCACCACCTTCACGCACAGGTCCCATCGTCCGGCGCACCTCCGGCGCATCTCCGACGCTCCAGCGCGGCTCTGCGCCACAGTCCCGACGCTCCAGCGCCGCGAGTTCTTCTTCTTCGACCAACCACCACCGCACTGGTCCGCCCTTCTCCGACGACCAGCGCAGCTGTGCGCCTCCGCCTCCGTCCCGCACACCTCCGACGTTCCAGGGCATCGTTTCGTCGCAGCACCGCACCGCCGCGGCTTCTTCTTCTTCTTCTTCGACAGATTACATTTAGGTTGGTATAGGCTCAGTAGAGCTTACATTTTGTTATTGTAATATAGTTAATTGTATCTGATTGTTGGGTTACTAGACCAGACTATCTGTAGACTATTAATAGCAACTTATTCTGGATTAATACAAATTTATCTTGACAGATTAGATTATCCTATTCAGTTTCCACTTGCCATTTCGCATTTTATAGCTGATAATTTGAAGTCGCTGCATCTTTGAGGAGTCGTGCACTGCCACCGGAGCCGCAGCGTGTTTGTTCTTTGAGCAACCATCACCAACGGCTACTGCAATTCTGTTCCAGGAGGTTCTTCCGGTGCCGTTGCCATTGCCTCCATTCAATCCACCGCTCCTTGGTATGTTTATTTTTACGATTTGGATTATTTTTGGATCCGCTGGATTTAATTTTTTTGGATTGCTTGTATGTTTTTATATTTTCAATCTTGAATTTGAGATTATTAAAAATATGGAAGAAATTTTGGATTGTTTGTACTAGAAGATAATTTGGATCCTAGGAGTTAGTATGTATCAATTTCATGAGAATTTATTTTAAACTTATGACAGTGTTGACGTAGTATCCCTGTTGTCCGACTGTGGGTACTGAAATTTTAAAGATTACTGAAATTGTTCACACAATTTCAGTATATAAACGTATGGATCGAGACTGGATTTACTTGCCACGCATCAGTGTTGAGTATGAGAAAGGAGTAGAAGAATTTATACAATTTGCGCAACGTTATGAAGGTAGAAGTGATGATGAAGTGAAGTTTAGATGTCCTTGTGTGAATTGTTTGAATGCGAGAAAGTTGAATGCAACTGCAATTAGGGAACATCTTATTTGCGATGGTTTCCTTCCAAGTTATACAATATGGACATGGCATGGCGAATTAATAGACTTTCCAACTGTCTCCCGAACTGAAAATTTTGTGGATTCCATCGTGGAAGATCAACATGAAGAAGACAAATTAGAGGACATGATTCGTGATGTTGGCGCTGAAGCTTTTGCCCAAGCGCACGTGTATGAGACAATCTCTACTGATTCAGAGACTCCGTTGTATGTTGGTTCAACTAAGTTTACAAGGTTGTCAGCGGTGTTAAGATTGATGAATTTGAAGGCGACTAATGGGTGGACCGATAAGAGTTTCACAGAATTATTAGTGTTGTTGAATGAAATGCTTCCAGATGGAAATACACTACCCACTCGCAACTATGATGCCAAAAAAATTCTTTGTCCGATGGGTATGGAGTATAAACGGATACATGCATGTCCTAATGATTGCATACTCTATAGGAAAGAATTTGAAGGATTGAAAAAGTGTCCGAAGTGTGGCTTATCACGGTACAAGGAGAAAATCAACAGTGAAGATAAAGGTGAGTTAGAAAAGGATGGACCCGCTTTGAAAGTAGTCTGGTACCTTCCAATCGTACCTAGACTTAAGCGTTTGTTTGCGAATCCAAAAGACGCTAAAAACCTTCGATGGCATGCAGATGAGAGAAGATGTGACGGCCTGCTTCGTCATCCAGCTGATTCAATGCAATGGAAAAATATTGATCACGAGTTCCCCCAATTCGGTGAAGAATGTAGAAATATTCGCTTTGGTTTAGCTACTGATGGAATGAATCCATTTGGTAATTTAAGTACCAACCACAGCTGCTGGCCCGTTATATTATTTATTTACAACTTGTCTCCTGGACTTTGCATGAAGAGAAAGTACATGATGTTGTCTATGATGATATCCGGTCCAAGACAGCCTGGAAATGACATAGATGTTTATCTCAGTCCACTAGTTGAAGACTTGAAGATGTTGTGGGAGGATGGGGTTGAAACATTTGATGCTTTTACTTCTAAGACTTTCATGATGCGTGCAATGTTATTTTGCACAATTAATGATTTTCCAGCTTACGGTAATTTGTCAGGATATAGTGTCAAGGGTCATAAAGCATGTCCTATTTGTGAAGAAAATACTGCAGCTCATCAATTGAAATACGGAAGGAAAACAGTATATATGCGCCATCGAAGATTTTTGCAATCGAATCATCCTTATCGAAGGTTAAAAAAATCATTTAATGGACATCAAGAGAATGATGATGCACCAATTCCATTGAATGGCTTTCAAATTCATGAAAAAGTTAATAAAATACATCATGTATTTGGGAAAACCTCTAAGAAATCATCTACAACGAGCCCTTGGAAGAAAAAATCAATATTTTTTGATCTTCCATATTGGTCGAAGTTAGAGGTTAGACACTGCATAGATGTAATGCATGTGGAGAAGAATGTGTGTGATAGCTTGATTGGTACACTACTTAACATTCAAGGAAAGACAAAAGATGGAGTAAATGCTCGGTTGGATATGCTTGAAATGAATATTCGCAAAGACTTGGCACCAAGGGAGGCTGGTAAGCGTACTTATTTGCCTCCCGCATGTTACACCATGTCTAGACAAGAAAAGATAAGTTTTTGCCTTTGTCTTAAAAGTGTCAAGGTACCACAAGGATACTCTTCAAATATTAAGAGTTTAGTGTCAATGCAGGATTTGAAGCTTGTTGGCCTGAAGTCTCATGATTGTCACGTCTTAATGCAACAATTGTTACCGGTGGCTATTCGTGGAATTTTACCAAAAAATGTTCGACAAGCTATAACTCGTTTGTGTTCATTTTTCTCTTCAATTTGTAGTAAAGTCATCGATCCTTTAAAGTTAGATGACCTTCAAAGTGAGATTGTTATCATCTTGTGTCAGCTGGAGATGTTTTTCCCTCCATCCTTTTTTGATGTTATGGTACATTTGCTTGTTCATTTGGTAAGAGAAATCAAGTTCTGTGGGCCAGTATACTTAAGATGGATGTATCCTATTGAACGCTATATGAAGATTTTGAAAGGGTACGTGAAAAATCAATATCGTCCAGAAGCTTCAATGATTGAAAGGTATATAGCAGAAGAAAGTATTGAGTTTTGTTCAGATTACATGACAAAAGCAAATCCGATAGGAGTTCCTCCTAGATCATGGTTGAACAGGTGTTCTATAAGTAACAGCATCCGGGGTGTGAATGTGGTAACCAAATCTCGCGCAGAACTATTGCAAGCACATCTATACATATTGAACAACACTGATGAGGTGATCCCTTACTTATCTGCACACAAAGCCATTGTAAAGAAACAACATCCAAGACAATCAGAGAAATGGCAGTTGATGGAGCATAACAAAACGTTCATGCCTTGGTTTAAATCTGAGGTTTTGAAAGATTCACAATCTTCTGAGACTTTGATGTGGCTAGCAAATGGATTGAAATTTGATGTCGTAACTTCTACAGGTTATGAAATTAATAATTGCACATTCTACACAAAGTCTTTGGATGATAAAAGCACAGTACAAAATAGTGGAGTGAGTCTTGAAGCTGAGTCGCTGCAATTTTCCACATCCAAAGATCAAAATCCGGTAATTGGGTCAATGACGTACTATGGTGTAATAGAAGAGATATGGGAGGTTGACTATACTGTGTTCACTATTCCACTCTTCAAATGTAAGTGGATTGATAATAAGAGTGGTGTCAAAATTGATGAATCGGGTATGACTCTAGTTGATTTTCGAAAGGTGGGTTATCGAGACGAGCCTTTTATCATGGCACATCAACCATCTCAAGTTTTTTATGTAAAAGATCCTGCAACTGAACATTGGTTTGTTGCTCTTCATGGCAAGAAACAAATTGATGTTAATGAAGAGAATTTGAGTAACCTTCATATTGCTGACACTCATCCATTTAAAACAGCGATAAATTTTGATGAGGCCCCAGTACTTGACGATGTACAAGCAATTCGGGAAGATCACGATGAGGGAATATACATATGACCAATCCATAACTTTATGTATGAATCTGAATTGTTTATATAAATTTACGTGTTTTGTGAAATAATATATTATTTGTTATTAATCTTTTGTATTTTTTTGTTTTAACAACAGATATATGGCTGACCATCAGACTTCATCATCATCATCGGAGGATGAATTGCCTAAAAAGAGAACCACTAGAGGAGCCACTAGATTGAGGAAGCTCATGTTGAGAAAAGCTAAAGGTAAGAAGACTCATGTCATTATTGACGTCATCACTGGTCAAGCTTCAGGTCGTAATGGAGACCTCTTTAGAAGCTATTTAGGAGTACTGGCACGTGAAAGAATATCCATCCTTACTCCTAGTTTCGATCATGTGTCTGAAGTTCAACGAAACATGATATGGCAGGATCTAACGGTAAATTATGTCACGTAATTTTTTTAATTTATATTTTTATTATATTGGTAAAACACTTATTGATGTTCATTTTCTTTATTGCAGACGACATTTGATATTCCAAATGTGCCGACACTTAAACATAGATGTCTGGCAGCAGTCGCCGAAGATTTTCGTGGTTTTAAGACAAAACTAACGTCTAGGTATGTCTATGGATCTAAAAAGAATGAAGATCCACGTGAGCTATACACTTCAATTGATGAAGACACTTGGCGTCAGTTTGTTGAGTCTCGTACATCTGAGCGATGGAAGGTTAGTTTACTTGAATTCAAAAATTTGTTGAAATTGTCTACAAGTTGAACTAATTCATAAAATCAATTATATGTTACAGGAAATAAGGACAAAAGCCCAAGCAATAAGTAAAAAAAATAAAAACCCACACATATTGTCTCGTGGTGGGTATAGAAAGCTTGAAGAAAAGATATTGAAGGAAAAAGAAAAATCTAGGCCCCCACCTTCTGAAGATGATTGTCTTGCGCCTCCTTCACCACCATCTCGTCATCAAAAGTGGAAGTTAGCCCGCCTACGATCATCGGGCACCTACACTTCCGAAACTGCACGAGAAATCTCTGAAAAAATTGTAAGAGTTAACTTTACTAAAATATTAATATCATTTTATACCGAGTTTCTCTTAATTTTCTTGTGTTATATTGTAGGACTCCTTGGTTGAGCAGAGCTCCCAAGGTACTTTCATTCCAGAAGGTCGTCATGATATTCTTGCTACTGCAATTGGACAACCTGAGCACCCCGGACGTGTGCGTGCTGCTGGATCAGGAGTCGGCATTCGTCAATTTTTTGGTGGCTCCTCTAGTCAATCTTCATGGACACATAGTGCTGAGTATGAAGAAAAACTGACTCAACGGTTGACAGAACAAATCACTGCAAGGGTTATGCGTCAATTCGAGCAACATTTTGGTGGTCATGGCAACCCTCCGCAACTAATTCCCCAAGCAGAACCTTTTGTGCCCCCAACAGGTAGAAGCAAAAAGGGGAGTTGCTCGGGTCCAGCTGTACCAGGGGATGATGCAGACAACACTCATCGATGTGAACTATATGTTCTGCATGGTACAGGGAAGACACTAGTTGCTCGTGGAACAAAATTTGAGGCAGCCACTATTCTTCATGGTATGGAGCTGGCGGATGATGAGGTTAAGGTCACTGTAGAGGAAGTTATTATACCAGATGCTTTAGTTCCTGTGCCAACAGATGAGGTATATACTGTGGCACAGGCATTTCAGTCTTTCCTCGCCTGGCCTAAAGATTTAGTTGGTTCTATTTCTGACCCTTCGGTATGGATCCCCAAACTCACCTTATAGTACTTTGCATTTTAAGTTTACATGTTATTTATGTTCACAATCAAATTATTTTTTCCATGTACTAATAGTCGCATGAAGTGGAAAGTCCTGAACCTATGAAGATTCCAATATCTTTGGACGATCCTCTTGGTGCATTACACCAGCTTGCTGACATCATTAGTGATAAGCCGATGGTAGTTCCATGGGATTCTGATGTATTTGGGAGAGATAGTGACATCCCAATGTACCTGCATAAGCAAGATGTCTTAGAGCTTGCGTCGGGTACAGAAGAACTGAATATTACCCTTATTCAGTTATGGATGAT
The DNA here is from genome assembly GCF_004118075.2 of Vigna unguiculata. NCBI lineage: Eukaryota > Viridiplantae > Streptophyta > Magnoliopsida > Fabales > Fabaceae > Vigna > Vigna unguiculata. The sequence goes on along the minus strand of NC_040288.1, from coordinate 9,223,079 downwards.
GTAAGCATCTAAACTATTCATTATGTTTAATTAATTTATATAGTAACTTATATTAAATAAATGTTTTTGTCCAGGTATATTTTTAGTGTCAGTAACAATATGGGGTTGAGTGATGTATATGGGTTCATAGACCCCCAACTCACTCATGTAGGCAATAAATTTGATGACATTCAAGCATACGTCACTGAATGCTTTGGACAAGGGAAGCAAATATATTTTGTCCCTTATATTTCTGGGTAAGTGTAGTTAGTTGACTTCTAATTATAATATATTATTTTAAGGTACAACAACGAATTTTTTTTATTGCAGGCGTCATTGGCAACTAGTTGTAATTTCCATGAAGGACAACATTGCTGTGTGGCTTTGTTCCTTGCACAGGCCTCCTCCTAACCATCTGAGACAAGTTATAGATTGGTAAGAACCTTAATTTTATGAACTTTCTTTCTTATATAATTGTATCTTAACACATTACCTTTTTCATAGTTCAATCGCTGGACATAGCATGTTGTTAGGGAAATCAACTGCTATGACAAAAAGGCTAGCATGGTTGAGCCTCAAGGTTTGCTATTTTGGTCTATAGTATTATAATTATTCAATTTCTTTTCTTCATCAATTACTTATATATGTGCATTCATTGTAGTGTAATTTACAAACCGGCTCATATGAGTGCGGTTACTATGTAATGCAATGGATATCAACCATTGTACGTGCTCGTATCACAAGTGGTTGGGAAACGGTAATTGTTTCACTATATGAAATACTTATATGCAATTTTGGCTTAGTTTACATACTAATTTAAATTATTCTCTTGTGTGCAGAGATTTGGTACCAGTACATCAATCCCCGTCAAGTCCATCAAATATTTAAGGATAGCTTTGGCAAAGTATATTATTCAAATATACAATAGTACTTAGTATATTTGTTTATGGAAGCACATGATATTGTAATGAGTGCTACAATATGAATAGTATTTAAGTATTGTAATGAGTCCATCAATTATAATATGATATTGTTTCTGGCTGGGTTTGTATTTCTGGTTCAAAATTTGCAGGTTAAATGTGCTAGATTTGAATGAAATAGGACCAGAATTTAAAAAAAAAAATAGCTTTATGCCTCGGTTGTAACCAAAACCGAGGCAGAAGATCATCGAATTTTTAATTTTTTTTTTTTTTAAAATGGCCATATGCCTCGGTTAGACCAGAACCGAGGCAGTAAAATGCACTTTCTGTCGCGGTCAAAACAGACCCGAGGCAGAAAGTATATTAAATTTTTTTTATTTTTTTAATTTCTGCTACGCATTAGGCCTCGGTTGGGTGGAAACCGAGGCAGTAAATATTTTATATGCCTCGGGTTGTAACCGAGGCATAAACTACTGGCTTTTTACCTCGGTCGTATATGCAGCGGTTGCGGACCCGAAGCCAAAAGCTGAAAATAACCGCTGTCATTTCCCTTCCCTGCACTAGTGTCAAATCTAATTTTACTCATTGGTTATAGCACAAGTGGTAGAAACCGTCAATTCCTATCTTATTCAGCACAAGAGGCCCAATCTGGGTCCAGCCATTACCAGGGGTTTAATAAACCTCATCCAGTACTGGAGATTTTGTAAACCTCAACCATTACCAGGGGTTTTGTAAACCACAGCCATTACCAGGGGTTTTGTAAACCCCTACTAAGTTGTGCTAAATACCAGGGATTGTTGAAAACCCCCAGTAATTTTTTAGCTACGCTGGTTATTCTAGGAGAAAAGAGAATCCCTGGTAAAGCCATTAGTGAGGGTTAAAACTTCCAGAAATGCCAAAAATAACTCCAGTTAAAAATAATTATTTTTGTAATGATAAATAAAAATAAATAAGATCAGTGTGTAACTGAATTTAAAAATAAAAAAAGTTAAGAGGACCAATAAAATAAATATAAATTGAATAATAGATGTGCATAAATAAATATAGATGAGAATGAGGTTAATAACACTTCATTTAATATAAATATAGAAATAATATAAATATATAAATAAAAATAATTATGAATATATTATAAATAATGAAAAGATAAAACGATCCATGCTTCCCTTACCTCAACCATAAGAGATATATCGTAAACTTGTAGTATAAGTTCTCATTTCTTCCTTTCTCCTTGTGTCTCTTATTCTTTTTTATTACTTACTCATTTTTCTTCTATCCATAAAAAAGCAATTCACTTTTTCTAAAATACCTATATCTTCCCTCTCCCCTTTTATAGTGTTAGGTTTCTATAATCAAGTACAAATGCATTAACTACTTTTTATCTATTCATACGTGAAGATGAGATAAGATAAGGTTGGTAATTATCGGTTTTCTTTTACAGTAGAATTATAACTTAGGTTGTTTATTTTAATCTTTATTAATATAAATGTGTTATTTTGTGGTGATATTTAAAGTCTTATCTTATTGTTGCAATATTATATTTATCTTATTTTATTTAATGACAATGTAATTATAATATATTTATATATTTATATTGATTTATTTATAACTTATATATTTATAATACACATATATTTCATAAATAAACGTGCATATAGTTTTGTAATAACATTATTATATTATTATATTGTTATTAATTAATTAGTTTTAATATTTATGTATATTTTTATTGTTGTATTTATATATTCATATTTTATTATAATAAATGCCTTACGTAATGTTCTAAATATTTATATTATTTTGTTAAAATATTTACATTATTCTATTTTCTATTTAAATATTTGTTATCATTATTGCACTAATACTTATCATTTATTATTAGTATTACTATTATTTTTACCATTTATAATTTTTTTTATTTATTATGGTCACTATTATTTCTAAGGGTTAAGTATGTTTTTAGTCCCTGAACTTTGGTTCAAAATTGGAATTCGTCCCTGGTCGAAACTTTGATAAATTTCGGTTCCTAAACTTTAAAAAGGAATAAATATAGTCCTTTTAACCCAATTTTGTTAACTTCTTTTTAGGTTTCAAACGCATTTCTCAGTAAATATTAGAGTTATTTACGCCGTTTGACACATTCTTAACTCAATATTTATTGAGAAATGTATTTGAAACCTAAAAAAAAGTTAACAAAATTGGGTTAAAAGGACTATATTCATTCATTTTTAAAGTTTAGGGACCAAAACTTATCAAAGTTTCGACCAGGGACGAATTCCAATTTTGGATTAAAGTTCAAGGACTAAAAACATACTTTATATATATTTAATAATAATAATAATTTTATATATATTAAACAATAAAATATTTATAAATAATATGATTGTGACATATTTTATATTAAAAAAATATTACATTGTAAAAATTTTGGATGTTACAATTAGTATTATTATTATCACTATTAATTATTATTATTATTAAGAATTATAATTAAGACTTATAATTATTATATTATTATAATTACTATTATATTTAATTTAAAAAATTGACATTCCGAAAATGTTATATTATTAACCGTCATGATTGACTACAAAAAAAAATTATTAGCATGTTTTTTTTTAGGTTATACTAAACCGTTAAAAGAGAATGTTATTTCTGTTATTTTATTCTAACTCAACAAATTTATATCATTTAAATATTTTTAATTTTTTTATTAAGATATAAATATTTTACGATCGGTTCTTTGTTTTGTGTATCGTCTTCTTTGTCTTCTTGTCTAGTTTTACTTTTTGAGCTCATAAGTAAGAGCCTCTCGCATGTTTATTCAATTTGTTGTTTAAAGTTTTCAGAAACTTCTGAAATTTCTGCAACCATATAAAGAGGTATGTGATACTATTATTTTTTCTTTCAAATTTCATGTGAGATTTCTCATCTTCCTCTAAAACAACATGACCTGTTTGTTATTGTCTTTGTAAAACAGTAGTAATTTTCTACTCTACAATTTTTTTCTTATTTAGTGCCATTGTTTGTCACTTTCAATTCTATTGATTTTTTTCATTCTGTAACAAAAAAATCTAATCACGAATAAGCATGGGTTTAGGTGAGAAAGTTTGCTACTAAAACCCTAATCAAGGCTAAGTATGGATTTAGAGTGAGAAATGCGACGTGCGTAGCCATACGCTACACCTAGACCTGGAATTTTGTCAGATCACAAGTAAGTTGTCAAATCCAAATACAACCTATATTGGATCAATGTATTATTGTGTGTATAATGTGAGAGAGTTTTGTGATGCTAGTGCTGGAAATGATGTCGTTAGCTAGTTCTGTTGTTTGAGTAATAGTGTGTCGTATGATTGCTTCAGGAACTAGCACAGAAGAAGCTTGAGTGCTATTAAAATATTGACTGAAGATTGTCAGCGAGGAACTGCAATTCGCTTGGGGAATGCATACCTCAATTCTCACACTACTTGCTCTCTATTACTTATGATTAAATATATGGAATTTTGTGAGCTAGAATTGTTATGACCTATGTGATGATTACTAATTTATGCTTAAAAGATTGATACCTCTAATTTATGATTAAATAATATTTATGCTAATAAATATTATTATTATTATTATTATAAATATAATAATTATTATTATCAATTATAACTCTAATTATTATTATTTATATTAACTCTATCTATAATTATAATTATTGTCATTATTAATTAAAATTATTATTATCGTTATTATTATCAACTTTATCAATTGTTATCATTATTATTAATTATTATTATTATTATTATTATTATATTTAACTATTATATAATATATATTATCATTATTAAATTTATTAATATTATTATAATTAGAATTATTAGAAAAACTAATATATAATATATTAGTATTATTATGGTTATTGTTATTACGTGATTTTACTAATTATTGTTACAATTATTAATAGAGTTTATTAATATTATTATTGTTATTACTAAATTTTTTAATATTATTAAAAGTTGTAAAATTATTATTTTTATTATTAGCAATATTAATATATAATGTATATCATTATTGTTATTATTAAATTCATAATATTATTGGCAATATTATTATTGATAGTGTTATTTGTAATATTAATGTATAATGTACGTCCCATTTAACAATTAAACTCAATTAAATGAAAACGTCACACAGTATAATATAAAGAGCGAAGATTCGAAGTATGACTTCACCCCACATAATTAACCAAAAGTTCTCCGAGGAATCTAAGGCACACCAAGATGCCAAAACCGAACAAAAATACAAGAACTTGACAGGAGTTAATAATGTACTAAAATACAAAATAGTACATGGGCCTTAGCCCTATGAGAAAGCCCAAGACAGAAGAATCCAGCCCAGGTGGGCTACGCAGTGGAACCGTCGCCTCCCTGTTGAACACGGGTGTTCCTCGCATATGCTCACATCAATAAATTAATGATCATCGCAAAAGAGAAAACCCACACATACATGACATATAACAAACAACAGAAGGGTAAGCTAGAGTGGAAAACATTTTATCATACAGTTACATGCTATTTCACAGTCCAAGCAGTATATGTCATCCAAACATGTTATGACCTTTCAATCAATACACTAAGACTCAGACTCGACTCATCCGGATATATATATATATATATATATATATATATATATATATATATATATATATATATATATATATATATATATATATATATATATATATATATATATATATATATATATATAATCTAGTCGGATTCAACGGATGCTTGCACTTGTGGTGGATTTCCCTGCTCTACCGAGCTGCTCACCCCCGAGCTAAGTGTTACATTGTCTCAACCCCCACACATAAGGTTAGTCCTTAATGGATTTCAGGCCTCCTACTACTCTCACCACAAGAGTCAGTCCGCTCTATGTGAGACTAACTGACTCCTCAGAGTGTCAACCTTACCTTGAATTCTTACCAAATTATATAGATGGGGCACAACCATGAACAACCACTAACATGAGTCATGAAATTACGTCCTAACCACTGAAGCACCACCATGAGGTCTCACCTAGAGGCTCATGGAATTACGTCCTAACCACATACCAATCATATTCAACCAACCAAGTAATATTTATCATGCACATAAATCTCATGCCAACCTTTATAATCAATCCTCATTCATATTCGATGTTGAATCCATTCCAACTCATCCTTCCCAATCCATGAATATAGAAGTGTATTTCATATCGACACCATGCCACTTTAATAACCAACCATCCCATTTAAACCACATGCCAAGATCATACCAAACCTATCATTCACAACCCATGAACCATATCAATCATGCATAATCATTCATCTCATGCTTTTAACATAATAATTCAATTCAAGCAAGTATAAACTATCCAAGAACATAGAAACAAAAAAATGGTCAAGCACCCTCGCCCAGCTCCTCGCCCAGGCTGAAAGGTCTCGCTCAGGCGAGCTCCTTTCGCCTAGGCGAGAGCTCGAGCAGAGTGAAATAGTGACTTACGCATTCTCTCGTTTAAGCGAGACCTCCTCGCCTGAGCGAGATAGACTCTCGCTCAAAACGGGAGCCCGTCGCCTGAGCGACAGCTCGCGCAACCAACATGGGCGAGTTGCTACTGGTCTCGCCTAAGCGAGATACACTCGCTTGGGCGAGAAAACTAGAACCCTCCGCTATTTCACGTAGGCCAACAACAATATACTATTGAAGCAAAACACAGATTTCATTCAAGACATCACATACACCATACATACATCACAAACACGAAATAAGCCCAAAAATGGTAAAGAATCGATTTAAACAAAGTAGCCCTAGCTTCCCTTACCTAGAAAGAGCTAGCAAACTATTTCAACTTTAAGCCCACGAATGCAGCAGCTCCCAGAGCAGATTTTAGATTTGGAAAGATGATGGACATATAGGGAACAAGGTTATAAGGATGACCCTTAGTTGGAATCACGAAAATAAGTTGGGAATGGAAGAAGGTGAGTGAGATATGACTTACGTGAAGAAGAAACGAGGTTTAGCTAGCTTGAAGATGACAAAGCTCTAAACCTTAGTAGAGCTTCTGTTTTGGAAAAGAGAAATGAGTCAAACATTGCTTTTGGCAAAGTGATGGCATAATGGGGGTCTTGGCTGCTTTAGGGGCTTTGGCACCCTATGGACCAGCCATTAGGCCCATCTGCTTAGGATAGGCCCTTAAAACTTAAGGCAGAAAAGGAATAGAAATAAAATGGGTCTTACATATAATATATTAGTTAGAATTTTATTATTATTATTATTATTATTAATTATAATATATGAGAATTAATACGTAGATGAATAGTAAAATTATTAATATCACTATAAATATTATTATTTATAATTATTAGTATTTATATAAATATTATTATTAAAATCAATACGTAGATGAATAGTAAAATTATTAATATTACTATAAATATTATTATTTATAATTATTACAATTTATATAAATATTATTATTATATGTATTATTAGTGATAAAATTATTAATATTACTATTAGTATTATTTCTATCATATATTACTATTACTATTGTATAATATATGTTATTGTTATTGTTATTATTAATATATTAATACTATTAGTATTTAAATTTTTTGAGTATTATTATCATTGTTAGAATTATTAGTAATATTAATATATAATATATTAGTTTTATTATGGTATTGTTATTATGTGTTTTTAGTGATCATTGTTAAAATTATTAGTAAAAGTTATTATTCTTATTATTCTTATTAAATTTATTAATATCATTAGTAGTTGTAAAAATTATTATTATTATTAGTAGTAAAATTTTATATTATTATTATTATTATATATATATATATATATATATTATTAATATTGTAAAACAAATAACTAGAAAACATATTATTATTATTATAATTATTGTTCTTATTAAATTTAATAATATTATTAGTAGTAATAAAATTAATAGTGATGATTGTAATATTAATTAATATATCATATATTAACATTGTTATTATATATTATTATTATTATTATTATTATTATTATTATTATTATTATTATTATTATTATGAGTAAAGGTTTTGGTGGGTTGTTATTGTCGTTGCAGAAGGGAGAACGAAAATTGAGTGTTTGAGGATTGAGAGTGTAGAGAAGAACCAAAGAGAGCCATTGGTGATCAAAGGAGAATTTTCAAAGTTCTAAGCAAAGGAGACCAGGTTATGGGAGTTTTACGCGTTAATTGTATGTTTAGTTCTGATTGCCATGCTAAATAGAGTAACCTTACGTGTTACCTTTATTTTAAATTCGATTGACATGCTAAATAAAGTAATTTCATGCGTTATTTTAAGTCTGATTGGCATGCTAAGAATGGTATGATGATGTATGAATTTGGTGTGATCATGATTGATATTTTATTTCCCTTTTAATTTATTGTTTCTGGTAAATTTCCAGAAATTGTCTGGTCGGCGATGAACTGCCGCCAGACGATTCTTTCCTCTTTTAGGTAATTTAGGATTCCTATAGAGGAACTACCGGCCATAAATAGGGTAAAATAGCCTGTTGGACCACTATTGACCAAATCTTTGCCAGAGTTGACCAGTGTTGACTTACTAGTGAGAGACTACCACGTGTCAGAGCAGTCTCCCTCTCAAGCCAGAGTTCTCTTCCCACAATTAGGGTTTGGTTGTCGTGAGGGTTGCCGCAAGGGGCGTTTCGCAGATTCCGTTTGGGGCCACTAGTTCTCCGATAGAGGACCCGTTTGGCGTCTCGTTTATTGCTAATGCGATGTATGTCGACGATGGCGTGGGAGTGAGCATGGTCGACGTAGTGAATGATGGCGAGGCTGGTTCGAGAATGGTGGTTTAGGTAGCGGGCTGAACGGAGAAGATGGAGCACGAAGACGACGCAAAGGTTCTCTGTGTTGGCCGCTGCAGGTCTCGTCATGGTGCGACGCCGGTGGCTGGTTCACGGTGACGTGGGAGATGCAGGTTCGAGCCACTGGCAGCGTGACGGGTAGCGGTGTTTTCTGGCAATGGTGTAACGGGGGTTGGGTCCGGCGAGCTGCAACACTAGTCGAACATGGACCGGTGGCCATGGAAGACGACGGCTGCGGAGTGCGGTGACTGCAGAGTGTGACGGTTGCAGAGTGGGTTGGTACGGAAGAGAGAGAAAGAGAGATTAGAGATAGGGTTTGTGTTGGAAAGGAGATGATGACGTGGCAAACATTGATTGGTGATATGAGTTAGTGGAGGATTGATGATGTGGCAACTGTCATTGGTTAATTAAGTAAGTGGAGGATTGCCACGTGGCGAAATCTGGTGGACTAGAGTTTAAATGACATTAGGGGTGCAGCTTAGTAAAAAGGAGGGGTGCAGAACAGAAATTAAATTACTATTAAAAAAGGGGGTGTAAACCTGAAAATAGGGGGTGCAGTTAGCTCTAGAAATGTTTTCTTAGAAATAGATATTCCAATTGGAAAAAAAAAGGTGTAAACATGAGAATTGAGGGTGCATTTAGTACCTGAACTATTTCTCTCCAAAATTCCTATTTTGGGACTTAATTTATCAATTAAAATATTTATTATTTACACTCTTAAGGACCTAAATTAAATTACTGTTGCATTACTAAACTCAAGAATATCCAATAATATAATATGCAACTAAATACAATTTTTAAGCGCAAAAATAATATTAAATTACCAAAAGTTAATTATTGAATGTGAGTCAAGGTTCGACTCATCATACCTTCCAGGCAGTTTGGAAGCGGCAGAGCCTGGCGGTACGTGTCCCCCGCCAGACGATTTTTACTGCAGCAGTATTGGTGTTGTGGATTTTGTAGGCGTGATCTACGAGACTTTTGGTGATGCTTACAAGGTGGGATTGCTGGTGTTCCTTGAATTGTGGCTCAGAACGTATCCCTTGAGTTGTGGCTCGGGATATGGGTTAAACACGTGGTATTCCTTGAGTTGTGGCTCGGAATAGCATCTCTTGAGAAGGCAGATGAACACGAGGAACCCTTGAGTTGTGTCTCGGGTTGGCGAGTGTTGCCGGTTTCTGTGTGCTGGTTGTGGCCAGTATGGATGGGTCCAGATAGATTGCCCTCCTCAGTAGTTGGCTGACGAGTTTGATAGTCTTGGGACGTTGCGAACTATGTTCGCATTTGGGAACTCCACCTAGCGTTACGGTGTATGATCCGTAGCAATGGTTCCCGCACGTGCTCTATCGGTTGTGGTCGATAGGTATGGCAGCAAGTCATCTTGAAGTATTCACTAGAAGATGTAGAACACGAATAACATGGTTGTGGCCAGGTAGTATGAATTTAAAAGATGGAATTCGTTTGGGATGAATGTGTTGCCGATATATATATATATATATATATATATATATATATATATAGATATGTGTGTGTGTGTGTGTGTTATATGTGTATGCCATTTTATATGCTTTATCTGTTAAGCTCACCTTATCTGCTTGTGATTGGCGATGATCTTGTACACGGTACACGTGAGCATATGATGTTGATGCAGGTGGTTCTGGTGGAGCTTAGCTGCGGAGAAGGGATAGCTCGGGAATCTTTTATTTTATTAGTTTTGAAATAAATTGTAAACCTGTACGGGTGTTTGTTTTAGAACATTCTGGTTTGAGAAATTTTGGATTTTAGTACACTTTATTTATTTAATAAAGTTTAAATTTTCTGCGTTTTGGGAATATCAGTTAATAAATGAAGTTTTATTATTTATTTATTTATTTATTTTATTATTTAAATTCGTAATATCCGGTCGGGATGTTACAATCTGTGGATATCTCGGTGTAGACCGGCTTGGACCCGAGAGGGGTTACCTACGGAAGAGACTCCAATGCTCAAGTCAGCAAAAACTATCAGAAAGTCAAATCTCGTAATTAAGGGAGTAATGAAGGCGTACCTTTAATTGCTGGGGTCCATACATATTTATAGATTATTAATTATGCTTAGCCACGTCATGGGCTGGGCCCTTGTTTGGGCCATAGGTGGGCCTAGGTCTTGGGCTAGGCCTCTTAGAGCGATTATTGTGTGCCCTTAAGGGCCTTGCGGGCAGTGCTCTGAATTTGTCAAGTTCTTGCTTAATTATCCTAAGTTAGTGGCTTAAGCCGATTACCCTTTAACGGCTTAGGCTAGGTACTGTTAACCGTTCATACATGGTGATTACTTGCGTCTTTGGGGGCTATATAGGTGGGTTAAACCGGCTAGGTGTGGTACAAATTTTAAATGAATCTTGAAAGATTCTTCAATCTTTATAACACAAAATAACCAATTTTCTAGTTATGTATTAATGGACTGATTAAAGCAATCAGGAAAGGCATAAAAGATGAGAGAAACAAAGAACACAACAATTAGGAAAGGTATTTTCACTGCATCAGTGCAGTGCCCTCATATAATCCATTAACGAGTTCTGCATTTGACACATTCAAGAGTTTGATAGCTGATCTGATTCAGTTCAAGATTGGTTTACATGTAATCCTAGATATACAACACCTACGTAAAAGATAAGTTTAGGACTAAGCTTAAAACAATGATACAAAGTGTTTGTATAACTTTGGACATCATCAAAATCATCTTCATTGAATTGAGCAGGCTCCCCCTCTCAACATTCTCCCCCTTTTTTATGATGGCCAATTGTGTCCTGCAACATAAAAAAAGATAAACAACCTTTCTCCCCCTTTGGACATTAGCAAAAAGAGCAGAGGGGTGTGACATAACATGCACATGCATGGAACATCACCAAATAACAATATAAAGTATGACAATATTAACAATGCAGTAGGTGGAATCAGTAGCACATATTAACATCAAAGTGCATATAGGCATAAATCATATGAGCAATTAAGTAGTGCAGTATCAGGGTGCAAAGTATGAAGACATCAGAGTGCATATCATTTAAGGATTACAGTACTAGCATATGACTAATCTAATGAATTATGTAGTGTTCAGAAGTAAATGAGCCATAACAGGAAAACGATAATCGATTAGAGAATTACCTAATGGATTAGCTAGCAAGTAAAACACATAATACAAATCAGCAAAATGTGGTTTAATAACAATCAAAGTACGCAATTTCAATCCCATTATCAAAACACAGTATAACAACAACACATGCATCTCAACAGAAGGTGATTTAGTACCAATCAAGGCCACAATTTTAATCAAGCACTCAAAACACAGAATCATAACAACAATCCATTTTAATCAATTTGAATCTATTCTAATGGATTAATTTATGCAGAAATATGAAAAATGCATATTTTACTTCGTTTTTAGTGAACAAACATACAATTATTTCAAAATATGAGAGTACTTTAACCAACAATTATTCTTGATTACAATAGACAAGAAACTTTTTGTAACATCCCGATTGGATATTACGAATTTATATAATAAAATAAATAAAATGTAATTAAGCCGCAATTAACAAAACCTCATTTCCCAAAGACGCGAGAAATTTAAAACATTTTATTAATTCCAATTAAAACCAAAAACCATAGTTTATAAATGAACATAATAATAAAGCCTCTCATAAGCATACATATACAATCAGTTCATAAACCAAAAGAAATCAAACGCGGAAGCTCCTCTAACCTGGGATTTCCCTCTTGCAAAAGTGTAATGCTACAGCTCTTCTACTTGCGCAATACAAAATCCCTTAGTGCTCCCACAATTTGCCTTAGGTAGTCTCTCAATCCTCTCCAATTCGCTCCCCACTCAAAAGGTACAAAACCAGAACTGCAGAAACCCTCTTTTCACATAATTTTGACCTTTTATAGGTGCCTTAATAATGGTTTTAAGTGCAAAACGAAAATAGCCTTAATGATATTTTAATTGCTATTCAAGGCCATTATTTGGTGGTTTTTCAGCCCTTATTAGGGGTCCTTTTGCTAGGGTTTCCTTGCCTTTTCACATTCAAGCCATAACTAACTGTTAGCAAAAAAAGAGTCAATTTTAGGTTCACCAAGGTTCAAACCCATACCATGCTTATCATCAATTCAATGCACAACCACTCAAGCAATTTATGTTTTGTGAAAAATTACATAATCTTATAAGCATGTTATCACTCGACCCGATTATGCTTATTATTAAAATTAATAATAATCAAACAACACAAAATGGCATACAAAGGACTCAAACCCAAGTCTTCTCACACAATCAAAGTACTCTCAACCATTTGAGCTAGTACTTTTTCACATCACACTAATCAATATTTAATGCCATAAAGGCTCCCACTACCTGCATTTATTAATTAATTAATTATTTAATTAATTAATTTTCACAGGTCTTACACTTTTCACCGTGGCAATGCCTAAAGTTTGAACTTTGTTATTATCACCTCTTGTAACATGACCATTAATTGGATTTGTAGGATATCCTACAAAAGTTCTTCACATCTCCTTTCATGTATCTTGAGCATCCATTATATAGAAGCTACATTGTTTTCCTTGCATCAAGACACAATTGAAACATAGATTAAAGAGAAGATGCAGGTACCCAATTGAACTTGGGTCCTTTTATATTAGTGGCTTGAGGTGTTCCTTTAGGTACCCATTTGTACTTTCCTTTAGGAACCCCACAATTCTTAAAATAGCAAGAATTAGATGCATGACCAAGTTCAGAATAATATGAGCAAATAACAGATGTTGGTTTGCTCATTTAGAAAATTTCTAGTGCCTAATGAATTAGATTTGCCATTGTAACCTATTCCTTCCTTATTAAGCACACTCCTTTGAGATCCTAACACAACATCAAAGTTTGATCTTCCCAAGGTGAATTTTGAGAGAGTTTTCATGAAATAATCTATCTTTTTTAGTTGTCCTAGGCATTGTTCACATTGGGGAGAGCTTGTGCCATCTTTGGACCTAGAGTGTTTCTCATATTTTTCTAGGTTTTCAAGACTTGTTATCAGATTTTCATTTTCCTCTTCTAGTTGCTTTACTCTACCTTCAAGCCATTTAATTATAACTATACGCTTATTATTTGACTTTTGCAATTTCGTGGCTTCCTTATACAATTCATTAAAAACATCAAGTAATTCATAGTAGTTATTTTCATCATCATTGGAGTTGAAACTACTCACATTGCTCTTACATGATCATGTTCCAGCCATCTAACACAAATTATTTTCTTCCTCAGTGCTTTCATCAGATTCACTAGATGTGCTGGAATCATTGTCTTCCCAAGCAATATAAGCTTTCTTTTTCTTCATGTGCTTCTCTGCCTCATTCTTTTCTTCTAGCTTTTGCTTCATCTCGAGTACAGGGCAGTCTGGTTTAAAGTGTTCTGTTTTGTCAAACTCATAGCAGGTTGGAGTGCTAGAATGTTCTTGCTTTCTGGACTGTCTCTTATTACCTGCATAGTTGTTGTTAGTCTTATTTTTAAACTTCAAAAATTTAGAGAACCTTTTTACCATTAAGCTCAAGGCTTCACTGTCAGAATTTCCATCATTTGAGTCATCTCCAGATTTTGTTTTTTTGAGTTTTACTACAGACTTCACAACACTCTTCAAGGATATAGTGTGCCTCTTTTCTCCATCCTCTTCTTCCTTGAGTCTTCCAAGCTCTAGTTCATGTTCCCTCAGTTTTCCAAAGAGAGTGGCTATGTCCATACTAGTGAGATTTCTAGATTCAGATATTGCTACCATGTCCTATTTAAGCTCTTCCAAATATTGAGTGTTGTGAAGAGCTAGGAGATGATTTATTATATGTGTAAATCTTTTTTGCACATCACATATGTTTTCTCCAGTCTTCATTATGAACATCTCATACTCCTGAATGAGAGTGTTCTTCCTTGCCCTTTTGACTTCATCCGTGCCTTCATGGGTTACTTCCAAGACATCGCACATTTCTTTGGCTGATTCACACACAGATACCATGTAAAATTCATCCAAAGTTAGTGCAAAAGATATAATATTTTTGGCTCTAACTTCATTGTGTGCTCTCTTATTCTCATCAGGAGTCCACTGTGAGAATTCTTTAGGAACAATTTTGCCTTCCACAACTTTAATAGGTTGAAAAGGTCCATTTACCACAGCATCCCATACCCCTTTGTCCACTGATTCAAGAAAAATTTTCATTCTAATTTTCCAAAAGGGATAGTTTTCACCAGCAAACAAAAGAGGTCTGTTGATGGATGCCCCTTTAGAAAAGGTTTGAGATGCATTAGACATATCAGGATCTTTCTAATCGATTAGCATGCGATTAACCATATCTTGTGCCAATTGTTGAAACAGATATGTCTAATATAACCCAACCAAGAGGGGGGGTGAATTGGTTATTCAATCTTTTACTAATTTTAAATGAATCTTGAAAGTTTCTTCAATCTTTCATAGGCTTTGAATCCTTTTTTCCAGTTCTGTATTAATGGACTGATTAAAGCAATTAGGAAAGGCATAAAAGATGAGAGAATAAAAGAACACAATAATTTTTATACTAGTTCGATTCAAGATGAATCTACGTTCAGTCTTCTCCTAAGTAACCCACTTAGGAGGATTCCACTAAATCAATAGAGTTGCAAGAATTATAAGAGCATCTATATAATTCAAGACCCAGGCAATCGTTAATTTTTTGGTACAAAATTACCAAGGAGAGTTGCCTCGTGATTTTACTATGCATCATGCACCAACGGTAATATCTAAATCTTCATTAAATTAATATATGTTTGATATTATTATTTGGAAAGTTATTAATTATAATTATTTTTTATATGTTAGGTATTTGATCAAGGAAGTGTTCCTAAGGAAGAAACAAATGATCAACATCAAGCCCCGCATTAGACGATATTATTCATTTACTTTTAGAATTTGTCAACAAATATGCCTCTAGGAAACTTTTGGTTAATTATGCTAACGGGGAACAACTCTAATTTTCTTTTACATTTTGGTTCATTGGTGCAGTTGCTTATTATGTCATTATCATTCAAATGTTACCTCTCCAACACTTATTATATTAAGAGCATTATGACTGCTAGTCCACTATTAGTACCATTTGAATGAATATTTGTATTGATTTCTTATTTTGAAGTGGCCTTGGAGTTTTTGCTTTTTAGTTATTGAGATGTGTTATGAAAATGAATGTTTTTATTGAAACTTAGCCTCTAAGAGTATTCAATTTATTTATATTAGGGTAGGGTCATACAAAATGGTTAAGTTACTTCACTTTTTGTTTTGGTTGTATTGTCAAATGTAATCATCCTCCAAAATAATAATGAAAACCAAAATGTTAAGTCATCAAATAAGAAATTCCATAGAATAAGGTTCTTTTCATATTCAAAGAATTAACTAAACAAACTAATTATCAGGAAAGTACAACTTTAGCATTATAGCAATGCCATAATAATATAAGCACTAACTTTTTGGTATTAACAGGGTTTTTGAGGAATTAACGGGGTTTTTAGAACCCCAAGCATTAATGGGGGTTTCAAAACCCCAAGCATTAACGGGGGTTTTCAAAACCCTAGGCATTAGCAGGGACTTTCAAAACCCTAGCCATTAACAGGGGTTTTCGGAACCCCGGGTATTAACGGAGCTTTTTGAAACCCCAATAAGTTTCGGTAGTTTCTGGAGTTCCTAAAAATCGGTAATTCGTTAGTCACGCTTGCTCTTCCAGGGAAATTGAAAACCCCTGGTAAAATCATTAGTGGGGATTAAAACCTCCAAAAATGTCAAATATAACCCCACTAAAAACAATTATTTTTTTAGTGAACCAACAAAAATTAAGATTGAAAGAAATATTTGAGAAAAAAGTAGCTCATAGAAATGGTCGAATTGTCCAACTCTAACATACATAACAAAAACATTTTCTCAATAATCCTAACCTTCGAAACTCAATTTAACATAACGAATCATATGTTGTATTTCTAAAATATGTTGTATTTCAAGAATATGTCATTATCATCAATAAATTATTTGCTTATGCATGTTCGTTTAATTAAATTCTGAATTATTAATTTACTTCTATCCAGCTTTTATTTGTTACTTAATTTAATTCTATTTTAATAGTTAAGAATATTATTTTACATTTTTAATTAAGCACCACAAATTTGAGAAAAAGATTGATAAAGGGTTCTTGGAGCATTTTGCAGTTGTGCTTCATTGCTCATCAAAAGTTTTTGATGATCAAGAATTCATGCAGATGGTGTAATAGTGATACCAAGCTCTACATTGATTCAGGTGTTGTTGTTCCATCACAAGTTCATCTTCTACGTATCACTATTATTGTTGTTTACTGCATTGTCTGGTTTCTTGGTTTTGAAACTTTGTTTTCTAAATATATACGATATTATATTAGTAGGTAATGATATGGTAATATCACTATGTTAATATACAAAGTAAATCGACATTTATTAAAAACAGAGGGGAATAAAGGTAGAAAAGAAAAAAAAAACTCTTAATGAATATAAAAGAAGAAGGAAATAATTGTTAGAATAGTTGTATAGAAAACATGTAATAATAATACTTAGTTTTTAAAAATAAATAATTAAATAATTATATTGTAAATGGTAAATTAAGAATAAGTAATTGTGGACATAAAAGAAATAATAAAACATAAAATTAAATATAATAAATAATAAATAAATTTATTGAAATATTTTTTATATTCTCTTTCATTCTCTTTATTCTCTTTGAGTTACTACATATTCTCACTCTCACATGTTTTCTTTTGTTTCTGAAGAAAAATATGAACTTTGACACAAACTCATTATTTCTATTCTTGTTTGTCATATGTTCTATTCCATTATTGAAGATAGAAGGAATAACTCTCTATCTATATGTTAAATATTAGTTTAAAAAAAAATTGGTATATGGATAAAGAATAAAAAAATATATTCATTTTTTTAAAGATGATAAAAGGGAAGATACCCATGAAGACGAAAATAAGACATATTTACATTTTTACATATTTTGAATTCTTCATCTATTTTGAAGGATGATACTAAAATTAAATTGTTGAATTAGAGAGATTTTTTTTTTAAGATTCAAATAAGCATAGTGTAGGTGAGGGTTTCAAATTACCTCTTTGAAACGTGTCTAAATTTTGAATATATTATTTTGACCCCTCTAAAACTTATGTTTAAGATTTGCCACTTATTGTGATAAATGTTAATAATTGCATGTAGCATTACTGCCTTGCATTTCTTGAAGCATTGTTTCAAGAGTGTGTATCTAGAGTGTAGGAAGTACATAGGTGGATCTTGTATTATCCTAACTCTTGATGTTTTAGTGTAATTTCTAGTGTGGATAGCTAGAGACTGGATGTAGATTCAGTTGAATCGAACTAATATAAATATTTGTGTACATTATGCTCTTCTTTCATCATATTTTTATATCTTGTTAAATGTAAATGTTTAAAACTTTGCATTCTTGTATACACCATGTCAATTGATTAAAGATCTTCTTAAAACTGTTTTTAAAGAGTAAGAACAAACCAAACTTTTGTAAAACCAATTCACCTCCTCTTGATTGTAAAATATTGGCTCATCAATTCTAACACAATATTCATTTAACTATTTCAGTCATTTATGGTGTCCAAAACTTAATAAATTTTAGCAAATCAATCATATTTTACACTTCTTACTTTTACTCAATATGTAATATATTTATAAACAAACACATATTCATATTATCATTTTTAATTAAATAAACCTACATAATTAATTCTAAATCTATTTAGTTTTCTAAAGTTTAATTACTTCAAATTTATTTTACATTTTAAATTTATGTGTTTTACCTTATTTATAAGTTATTGTTTACTAAATTTAATTTTATAAATTATTATTCTATACTTTCTTTTTCTCTCTTAAATATTATTACTTAATATAATTTCCTTTCTCATTTTTAATTTTAAATATATATATATATATATATATATATATATATATATATATATATATATATATTCCAAAATTTTATTCCTCAAATTATTTTATTTTTGTACTATACTAGATGGATAAGACCGGTAAGATCGAGTACCCAGCCCTATCCGCCAACTTATAGTCCTCCTTAGTACATATCATTGGTCAGTTATATAGAAAAATAATACATACATGTTAGCTAAGGTTACATACTGGTAAAGGCTGCTTACCTTAAACTTAGGAAATAATAGTCATCACTTCATAAGTCTGGCACTTGGGCTCTAATTAGGCACACACAAGCCCAAAGAAGATCCAGCAAGCCCAATATAGGCCCAGCCCATAAGCTAAATAATTTTTGATTAATGTTCTATAAATACATGTGGACCCGACAATTAAAGGTACGCAATTCATTAATACTAAAAATTGAGATTTGACTTTGAAAGCTCTTGCTGACTTGATCGTTGGAGTCCTTTCTACAGGTAACCTCCCAAATGTCCCATTCGACAGCTGGATACGAAGACATACCCTGCAAGATCGCAAAGTATCTGTTTGAGAGGTTCGAAGATTGGGTAAAGCAATATTTATGTCTCATGATAATCTGCTATTGTTCTACAGGAACAATTGGCGCCCACCGTGGGGCATGAATAGTACCTTACAAACCAAAGAATCTTTGAAGATGGTTTCCACCCATAACAAAGTTGGCGTCTCAAAACAAGCTGAAGTAGTATCTAAGGATGTCATTGTAAACCAAATCGACTTACCCGCCATCCTTGAAAGACATGCTAAGATGCAACAAAAGAAGGTCGCCTACCTTAAGCCTTTGTTAAAACCGTTGATATGCTCTTGAATTATATATTCTTTTAAATCCTCCAACTCGCTCTCGATACCGGTATATTTTTCTTTCGGCTCATCATTGTCTTCCTCCAGATCCTTAATTTTTTCTTTCATTTTCTTTTCTGAGTCCAGGCACCTAACTTTCCACGAAACTAGTTGTTTTCTTTCAACCGCCCACTCCTCCCTCTCTTTATCCTAAACCGCCCTCTCCTCCTCATGCTTGGCCTCCAAAGTCTTCAATTCTTCTCGAACTTCCTCTACCTATGCTCTCCTCCCCTTCCTTAATCTCCTTTTGAAGAAGGTTGCCTACCCTCCAACTTTATCATCGCATTAGGCTCCATATTATCTATAGAGGATATCACAGCCTCCGCCAAATTGATGTCAATATCATAGCGGACAAATGTCTCTGACAACTCTATTAAGCAAGGTTCAGGCTTTATAATCCTTGGCGTCGATGTCGATCCCATCAGTTTGACCCTTACCCTCTTCATATCTTTCCTAACTCCCTTCTGAATGGAAACTAACGTCTTCCTCTTCGAGCCGCCATGAACGTGAACTTCCACTAGCGGCTCTTGCATATTCGGAACTTCAATACTTCCTGAGTTTTTGGATTTCTCAGCCTGCTCTTTGAGTAGGGTCCTAAAAAGGTTCAGGTTCTTTTTCCCCAACTAGGCCACATGTCCTGCAAAACAAACACACACTAAGTTATCTTTCTTACACCCAACATAACGAAAAAAATAAAAAAGAATACCTTCTAAATCAACAAGCGGATGCACTGATAAATTAACTCTAACTAAGCCCTCAATGGGCAGTTTATCGCTAAATCTCCCCAAAACTTCTATTACTCGTTTGTCATCCACAAACAGCTCATTTTTCATCCCCTTATAATGAACGAGGATTATCTGTCCAGCTGAATGGAAACTTAGTACTCCCATACTCGTTATAAAACAGTAAACGACCTGATTCCTTCACAAAAACTTTAAAAAAAATCCATCCTTAAAATGCTTAAAAGATTGAGAAAAAGCATCCAAATACTTATGCCTGGTCGGTTGACCAAGGATAACTAAGTAACCAGATTTTTTTACTTGTGTCATAAAAATATAAAAAGCATTCAGAGGAAAGGTGCAAGTATAATGATCAGCATAACACCCTGAACGCTTGCAAGTATCCCCAGCTATTGGGATGTAACTAGGTTGGTGCAACGTTCAGTAGCCAAAATACACCCATGGTGAAATCATCAAAGAGAATTCTCATATGCAATTGAGAAAAGTGGCACACGTACATATAAAAGAACCCCTCTTCAGCCTCTCCTTGATCATTGCATACACATTCGACATCATTAACCCGCTCCAAAGAACCGATGTTTGGGGAAGTACCCTTCTCAAAAACAGGTACACAACCTAGTCACGAGTTAAGTAACCAGGACCATTTGAGTAAGGAGTATTGCGTACTTACATCTGAAGCCACCCACTTGTACCCGGCCTTTGCCAACATACTATTCTCTGCCACTTCCTCAGTAGGATCCTCCCTGATGTCAGGAATAACCTCCAGTTGGACCCCTCCTTCACTAAACATAGAACCGCTAGATCCGCTAACCGAATCGTTATCCCTACTACCCGAACCTGATGTAGAAGAGCTATCACTATCACTAGACATACCTTATGTGAAAAGAAAATGACACAAAGAGAAGGGGAATATATATCATACACACTCTACCACAAATGATACAATTGTCTCACAACAAGCAAATAAGATAGCATATGCACAACTTCTACCCTAGTTTTTATTTATAAGGTAAAAACCAAAACAATTTTCCCGCTTGAATAATCCTAAATGAAGAGTGAAACCTACATAATAGGGATGACTATTCAACATCTCCTAACACGACCCTTGACATTCCTGGTCTTTTCTTTGACATAGCCTCAGCATCGTTTCCACTCCCCGAGGCTAGGTTACTACCATAAGGACATACCAAGAATACCAAGAAAAGAGGATTTTTTTTTCCTTCAAAAGATATCCCACCAAAGCTTGAGGGATTGATGTACTATACTAGGCTGATAAGACCGATAAGATCAAGTACATGACCCTATCGCCAACTTATAGTCCTGCATAGTACAAATCATTGGTCAGTTATATAAAAAAATATTACATACATGTCATCTAAGGTTACATACTGGTAAAGGCCGCTTACCCTAAACTTTTAAAATAATAGTCATTACTTCATAAGCCTAGAACTTAGGCTCTAATTAGGCCCACACAAGCCCAAAGAAAATCAAGCAAGCCTAATATAGGCCTAACCCATAAGCCAGGTAATTTGTGATTAATATTCTATAAATACAGAAGGACCCCAACAATTAAAGGTACACAATTCATTAAAACTGAAAATTGAGATTTTACTTTAAGAGCTTTCTCACTGACTTGATCGTTGGAGTCCTTTCTGCAGGTAACCTCCAAATGTCCCATCCGGCAGTTGAATACAAAGACATACCCTGCAAGACCGCATAGAATCCGTTTGAGAGGTTCGGAGATTGGGTAAGGCAATATTTATGTTTCATGATAATTTGTTATTGTTCTATAGGAAAAATTTCAAACCATTCTTTTTTATTATATTTTTCCACCAATTTTTCCTTTGTTAATTATAAGCAGAAGAAAAATATTTCGAATTTAAATTTTTAGGAATCGAATTTTGAGTACTTTTCCATCAGATGAATTTGATGGTAGTCTAGAATTCTGCTTTTCAAAAATTGGATTTTAAACTAAAATAGTAAACCATCTATCTCTATCATTGAAAGCCACATTAACTATTTTGAAAAAATAAAAAGAAAAATGTGTGTTATTTGAGCTAAACTTTATGTTAGGGTTAGGATAAATTCAAATGTATTAGTCAATGTAGTCGTATTTAATATGTTGGTCATTTTTAGTCGTTTTTGTTTGTTTTGAGTAGAATGGTCAGGAATATGTGAGTCTATAATGTATTGTTGAATGCATAAATAACACAACAACAACAAAGGTGAATTAAGTTATTCACAAAGTAAATTTGTTACAAATAGTTAATGTATTAGTCATTGGAGTCGTACTTAACATTTAGCCATTTTTAGTTGTTTTTGTCTGTTTTGAGTACAACGATCAGGAATATGTGAGTCTATAATGTATTATTGCTTGCATAAATAACAGAACAACAATAGAGGTGAATCAGGTTATTCCAATGTAAATTTGTTGTCAACTATAACAATTGGAGTCTCCAGATGAAGACTCTTCTTGGTGCCTAAGATAATTGGGAGGTGGTTCAAGATGGTTTTATAAAACCAAAAAACATAGTTTGTTTTACCAATGCCCCTAATAATATGTTAAAAGCAATGTGCATGAAGGACAAGGTAGTCTTATACATATTGTATTGAGATGTTGACGAGTCTAGCTTTAAGAAGATTGCAAGTGCAAAATATTCAAAAAAAGGGAGACATTTTAGAGAAAGTGTACAATGGGATAATAAAGTGAAGCAAATCCACCTTCAAATAGTCAAAGGCAAGTTGGAGAGCATGAAGATGAAGAAGATTGAAGGAGTGTCCGAGTAGATAACTTAGATAGAAACCTTGGTGAACCAACTTCACAAAAAGTGAGAAACGCTACCCACTTCCTAAGTTGTGGAAAAAATATTAAGATTGTTATCGGACAACTTTGAGAACTTGGTATGCATGATTGAGGAGTCCAATGACCTATCAACACTCTCGCTTGAAGAGCTTGCCTGATATCTTGAGGTGCACGAGCAAGAAAAGGGAAGGAGAAGGAGAAGGAACATGATGAGCTACTCTTAATGAAGGGAGAGACTCAAAACACTAAAGGAAAAGGACGAGACCGAGGAGGTAGTGGAAGTGGCACTGGTGGTAGAAGCCAGGAACATGAAGAAGAGAAAGAATAGTCTAACTAGCAAAATTGGATTAGAAGAGTACAAGGTTGATAACTCAATTTCTATACTATAATATTAAAAAAAGGAGGAGGAGGAGGAGGAGGAGGAGAAGAAGAAGAAGGAGCCACTTAATCAATTACTCTTAATGAAGGGAGAGGATCCAAACACTCAAGGAAAAGGATGAGACCGAGGAGGTAGTGGACACGGTCCTGGTGGTAGAAGCTAGGGATAGGAAAAAGAAAAGGAATAGTCCAACTAGAAAAATTGGTGCAAAAGAGTACAAGGTTGATAACTCAATTTCTATACTCTTTTATTAAAACTTATTACACACAATTAGGATCTTTATTTCTTGTATCTTTCATTTTTAGTTTGGTTTATCAACTTTTAGGATTTTTAAGAGCTAAAACACTGCCCAATGCCATTTTACTCAAGTTGGGTGCATTTTAAAACCATACCCATTGTTGGTATCGTCTCGCACCATTTGATTGGTGCCCAACACAACCGAAAGGATTAGCCTATGTTACGTTATCACTCAGTGTGCATAATGTGGTGCCCAATGCACATAATCTAGCAACCCAAAAATGTAGGATTTTAAACTCTCACCTTTGCTTATTGTATTGTTCGTAACTTTCACTACATGAGTTCAATTGAGTTGATTCTTTTTTGCGTTGGATTCTAAACTCAAAGAGATTTAATTTGCGTGGTAGAAAAAGAAAAAGAAAATAGGGTCTTCGTACTGTTAGGAGTTCCTTAGTTTTTCTTTTCAAGGTCCTTTGAGACTAAGTGTTGAACAACTTTGAATTGTAAGTTGGATTGTGTGTTTTATTTTAGTTCATGGTTCAGTTTTCATTTTGGTTCTAAGACTATGTAGTTTGAAAACCATGGTGAATGTTTTAGTTAATGTGTTGTTTCTACTTCTACTATCAACATGAGTTGCCACTTCAATTTGCTATAAAATCTATCCAACCCAGTTCAATATTATCTCATTTAGTGTACTATTTCATTGATGCCAACTTGTTATGTCGGTGATCTCTTTTGCTTTATTTGTATTATCTTTTGAATTTCACAGCTTAGTGTAATATTATGTTTGACTTCTCCGCAAAATTTATGTGTTTAGGATTGTAGTATTGGTTCCATTTCCATTGCTTGTTTGTCAAACATGTTTTCAATAAAAAAGCCTCAGCTAGTGCAATTTATTTCTTTTAAAAGAAATGCTATTAAACTTTCAGTTTGCTAATGATCATAATTTTGCTGAGTTTTCAATCACTAGTTGGGCTATTTTTCTATTTTAAGTCCTATTTGTTGTCGTACATATTCCTTGATAGCCTTGGATTGCTTACTTTTAAGGTTTGCATAATTAGTATAGGTGGTTACCACTCGGTCATACTAGTCTAGCTTAGTTTGCTATATTAATTCATAACCTTGAGTTGTGTCTATTTGTTTAAATTGAATGAGTAAATTTTGCGTATTTTGAATGAGTTAGTTTCATTAGTTATCACATTGCAATTGTTTGATTTCAATTTCATTATTTATTTATCATGCTTTAAAAATTGATATTATGTTTGTTCTTCACAATAACCGACATAGAATCTTCAGTTTTCTTCTCCCCCCTTCTCCCTCTCGTTTCACTTCACCATTCTACAACTTAAAGCACCCTCTCTGGTCCCATCTCTTTGTTGGTCTACCCTTCACTGGTGGCTTTCGTTCTCGTCTCCTTGAGGTTCCGTTTTCCTCTTCTCGAGCGATCCCTCTATTGTGATTGCTACTATCACATTCGTTCTGGTGGTGTTAACGCTCTCACTCTTGTGGCGTCTCTCGTTGTTGAAGACATTGTGGTCACTCTCCCAACTATATCACTCTCACAAGCGTTGTGGTTAGGATTTTCCAGTACTTATATTTTGTTGGACGTACTTCATCAATTTGGGCAGTTCCTATCTTGAGGACACTCCAATTACCATTCCAAATCTTTTCCGATTAACAATGACTTCCTTATATGTGTATACATTAGTTACATTGATTTTAGACTTGAAAAAGTAAATTGATTTTAGACTTGCTACTGTTACATTGATTTTAGACTTGCTACTATTACATTGATAACAATTTTGTGTGGAGATCTATATTATTACCGTTATTGTATTAATCACCACTAATCTATGTTAATCTTCGTTATTATGTTTTTGGGTCTATGAATGTCCATGTTAATATTTGTTATTGTGTATATTGGCCTTGTTAACATTTTTACAAGTTGTGCAAAATTAAAGTGTTGGTGATTATTGTTATTACGAATATAAATTGGTAACGAGAATTTTGGAGAGGGAAACCTATAATTGTTCTTGTATTATTCGTTGTGCAACCTTGAATGAGACATATGTCACGTGAAAATGATTAATGTAAGGTTTTCAACCACATTTACACAATCTAAGAAGATATTAGATTCCCAATGCCATTGTGTGAAGTAAACAATTAGATATTAATATCTTAAATTTCTATGTTGATGTAGAACATATGACAACTTCTTTGATTAAGATGGTTATAAAGTTATAAAATTATAAAATTATAAAATTATAAAATTATAAAATTATGAAATTATAAAATTATAAAATTATAAAATTATAAAATTATAAAATTATAAAATTATAAAATTATAATAAAATTGTAAAATTGTAAAATTGTAAAATTGTAAAATTATAATAAAATTGTAAAATTGTAAAATTGTAAAATTGTAAAATTGTAAAATTGTAAAATTGTAAAATTGTAAAATTGTAAAATTGTAAAATTGTAAAATTGTAAAATTGTAAAATTGTAAAATTGTAAAATTGTAAAATTGTAAAATTGTAAAATTGTAAAATTGTAAAATTATAAAATTATAAAATTATAAAATTATAAAATTATAAAATTATAAAATTATAAAATTATAAAATTATAAAATTATAAAATTATAAAATTATAAAATTATAAAATTATAAAATTATAAAATTATAAAATTATAAAATTATAAAATTATAAAATTATAAAATTATAAAATTATAAATTATAAAATTATAAAATTATAAAATTATAAAATTATAAAATTATAAAATTATAAAATTATAAAATTATAAAATTATAAAATTATAAAATTATAAAATTATAAAATTATAAATTATAAAATTATAAAATTATAAAATTATAAAATTATAAAATTATAAAATTATAAAATTATAAAATTAAATTATAAAATTATAAAATTATAAAATTATAAAATTATAAAATTATAAAATTATAAAATTATAAAATTATAAAATTATAAAATTATAAAATTATAAAATTATAAAATTATAAAATTATAAAATTATAAAATTATAAAATTATAAAATTATAAAAAAAAATTATAAAATTATAAAAAAAAAAAAATAAAATTATAAAATTATAAAATTATAAAATTATAAAATTATAAAAAAAAAAAAAAAAAAAATTATAAAATTATAAAATTATAAAATTATAAAATTATAAAATTATAAAATTATAAAATTATAAAATTATAAAATTATAAAATTATAAAATTATAAAATTATAAAATTATAAAATTATAAAATTATAAAATTATGAAATTATAAAATTATAAAATTATGAAATTTTAAAATTATGAAATCATATATAAAATATAAGATTATAAGATTATAAGATTTTAAGATTATAAGATTATAAGTTTATAATATTATAAGATATGATTATAAAATTATAAAATTATTGTTAAAAACAAATTTGTCTAATTATCTTAACCACAAAGGGATCTGTGTTGATTTATGAGTTTCTCACTTATTTAATGTGAATCTTGAAGGAGTCTTTAAGGTTTAAAACTCAATTAATCAATTTCGCAGTTCTAAGTTAATGGACTGTTCAAATCAATCAAGAAAGATTAAGAGAGAGAATAAGGAATCAAGACACACAATTTATACTGGTTCGATTCAAGGCGAATCTACATCCAGTCTTCTCCTAAGTAACACACTTAGGTGGATTCCACTAAACAGAAAGTATCCAAGAATTACAAGCACACCTATGTAATTCTAAACCCCCCAAAATTCAAGAACTTGATTCACCAATCAAGAACTCCCCCTAGGAGCAATGCATCCACACAATTGCACCTAGGTCCACACTTCAAACACTGAAGCAACTATAATCAAAAATACAGAAAACAAAACAAGAAACGAATACACCTAAGCTGTGCAGATTTGACTTGATGCTCCTTGAATCAAGCAAGATCCATCATGGTAGAATCAACTATCAATTCTTCTTGGATTTGTACTTGAGTTATCTTGCAGAATCTTCTGAAACTTTATGTCTCTCATATGGCTCTATCTCAAATGAAAACTTCGTGATCTTTCTGATTTTTCCACCCCCAAAACAAATTCCAAAACAGCTTTTATACAAAGGTTTTTGCTGTCACTAATTCGATTAGCAATTTACCTAATCGATTATCGTGAGTATATTTTCACTTCCTTTGTGCCATACTCACAGCTAATCCATTAGTTAAAAAACTAATCATATACAAGATTACACAGCAGGCCTAAAATACATTTGATAAAGAGAAGCTATTTGCCTAATGCATATCCTAACTAGACCAAGCTATGTTTTATTCTAAACCAGTAGACATCATCAAAATTATTCTTCATTCATAGGTGAAGTAGCTCCCCCTACCAACAATCTCCCCCTTTTTGATGATGTCCAAAACATGGACTGTGATAGGCCTGCCTGCAGCACATTAAGCAAACAACAACAGCAGTACAGGCACACAAAGCAAACAACAACATAGGCATATAACAGATATCATTTTCATTACATACTCCCCCTACCAATAAACCAACAATATATCAAATTCTCCCCCTTTTTGGACATTAGCAAAAAAAATCAGACAAATTTAGGATGCAATACAGGACAGCAGGAAAATTGTATCTAAACAGCGCAGCAATATAAGAGATGCAGCAGGAGATAATGCATAACAATCAGGATAACAACCAGAATGCATAACAATTTCGCATAATGGATTAAGGCCAAGGTTAGGCAAGCAGCTACACAGTTTGAACATAGTAGGCATACAAAGTATGACAATACTAACAACGCAGCAGGTGAAATCAGTAGCACAGGTTAACATCAGAGTGCAGACATTTATGGAAGTATAGAGCAAATAGAAACCAAGACCAATGTGATGGATAAAAAATTTGACCTTTGTTATTATCACCTCTTGTAACATGACCAATAATTGGCTTTGTAAGATATCCTGCAGAAGTTCTTCATATCTCATTTCATGTGTCTTGAGCATCCATTATATAAAAGCTACATTATTTTCCTTGCATCAAGACACACCTGAAACAAAGATTAAAGAGAAGATGCAGGTACCCAATTGAACTTGGGTCCTTTCATGTTAGTGGTTTGAGGTGTTCCTTTAGGTACCCATTTGTACTCTCCTTTAGGAACCCCACAATTTTTAAAATAGCAGGAATTTGATGCATGACCAAGTTCAGAACAGTAGGAGCAAATGACTGATGTTGGTTTACTCATATCTAGAAAACTTCTGGTGCCTAATGGATTAGATTTGCCATTGTAACCTATTCCCTCTTTATTAAGCACACTCCTTTGAGATCCTAACACTGCATCAAGGTTTGATCTTCCCAAAGTGAATTTTGAGAGTTTTCATTAGGTAATCTATATTTTCTAGCTGTCCTGGGCATTTTTCACATTGGGGAGAGCTTGTGTCATCTTTGGACCTAGAGTGTTTCTTAGATTTCTCTAGTTTTTCAAGACTTGTTATCAAATTTTCATTTTCCTCTTCTAGTTGTTTAATCTACCTTCAAGCCATTTAATTTCTCCTCTGCGCTTATTATTTGACTTTTTCAATTTTGTGGCTTCCTTATGTAATTCATTAAAAGCATCAAGTAGTTCATAATAGTTATTTTCATCATCATTGGAGTTAAAACTACTCACACTGCTCTTGGAAGAGCCTATTCCAGCCATGAGACAGAGGTTGGTTTCTTCCTCAATGCTTCCGTCAGATTCACTGGATGAGCTAGAGTCACTGTTGTAAGCTTTCCTTTTCTTCTTATGCTTGTTTGCCTCACTTTTCTCTTCCAGTTTTTGTTTCATCTTGAGTACAGGGCAATCTGGTTTGATGTGTCCTGTTTTGCCACACTCATAGCAGGTTTGAGTTCCAGATCTAGTCTGCCTCTTGTTTCCTGCATAACTGTTGTTAGTCTTGTTCTTATACTTCAGAAATTTTGAGAACTTTTTCACCATTAAGCTCAAAGCTTCACTGTCAGAGTTTCCATCATTGAAGTCGTCTGCAGAATCTGCCTTTTTCTGTTTTACTGCAGATTTCACTGCACTCTTCAAGGCTATATTGTGCCTCTTTTCTCCATCCTCTTCTTCCTTGAGTCTTCCAAGCTCTAGTTCATGTTCCCTTAGTTTCCCAAAGAGTGTGGCCATGATCATGCTAGTGAGATCTCTAGATTCTGAAATTGCAGTGACTTTGGGCTGCCATGTCCTATTTAAGCTCTTCAAAATTTTGATATTGAGTTCCTCTTTGTCAAAAGTCTTGCCAAGAGCTAGGTGGTGATTTACTATATGTGTAAATCTTTTCTGCACATCACAAATGCTTTCTCCAGACTTCATCCTGAACATCTCATACTCTTGAATGAGAGTGTTCTTCCTTGCCCTTTTAACTTCATTCGTGCCCTCATGGGTTACTTCCAAGACATCCCACATTTCTTTGGCTGATTCACACACAGATACCCTGTAAAATTCATCCAAAGTTAGTGCAGAAGATATAATATTTTTGGCTCTAACATCATAGTGTGCCCTCTTATTTTCATCAAGAGTCCACTATGAGAACTCTTTAAGAACAGTTTTTCCTTCCACTATCTTAATTGGTTTAAAAGGTCCATTCACCACAGCATTCCATACCCCTTTGTCCACTGATTCAAGAAAAATTTTCATTCTAATTTTCCAAAAAGGGTAGTTTTCACCAGCAAACAGAGGTGGCCTGTTAATGGATGCCCCTTCAGCAAAGGTTTGAGATGTATTAGACATATCAGGATCTTTCTAATCGATTAGCGTGCGATTAACCAGCTCTGGTGCCAATTGTTAAAAACAAATCTGTCTAATTATCTTAACCACAAAGGGATCTGTGTTGATTAATTAGTTTCTCACTTATTTAATGTGAATCTTGAAGGAGTCTTTAAGGTTTAAAACTCAATTAATCAATTTCGCAGTTCTGAGTTAATGGATTGTTCAAATCAATCAAGAAAGATTAAGAGAGAGAATAAGGAATCAAGACACACAATTTATACTGGTTCGATTCAAGGCGAATCTACATCCAGTCTTCTCCTAAGTAACACACTTAGGAGGATTCCACTAAACAGAAAGTATCCAAGAATTACAAGCACACCTATGTAATTCTAAACCCCCCAAAATTCAAGAACTTGATTCACCAATCAAGAACTCCCCCTAGGAGCAATGAATCCACACAATTGCACCTAGGTCCACACTTCAAACACTGAAGCAACTGTAATCAAAAATACAGAAAACAAAACAAGAAACGAATACACCTAAGCTGTGCAAATTTGACTTGATGCTCCTTGAATCAAGCAAGATCCATCATGGTAGAATCAACCATCAATTCTTCTTGGATCTGTACTTGAGTTATCTTGCAGAATCTTCTGAAACTTTATGTCTCTCAGATGGCTCTATCTCAGATGAAAACTGCGTGATCTTTCTGATTTTTCCACCCCCAAAACAGATTCCAAAACAGCTTTTATACAAAGGTTTTTGCTGTCACTAATTCGATTAGCAATTTACCTAATCGATTATCGTGAGTATATTTTCACTTCCTTTGTGCCATACTCACAGCTAATCCATTAGTTAAAAAACTAATCATATACAAGATTACACAGCAGGCCTAAAATACATTTGATAAAGAGAAGTTATTTGCCTAATGCATATCCTAACTAGACCAAGCTATGTTTTATTCTAAACCAGTAGACATCATCAAAATTATTCTTCATTCATAGGTGAAGTACCTCCCCCTACCAACAATTATAAAATCATAAAATCATAAAATTATAAAATTATAAAATCATAAAATTATAAATTTATAAAATTATAAAATTATAAAATTATAAAGTTATGAAGTTATAAAATTATAAAGTTATGAAGTTATAAATTTTAAATTTTAAATTTTAAAATTATAAATTATAAATTATAAAATTATAAAATTATAAAATTATAAAATTAAGAAATTATAAGATAAAAATTATTAAATTTCAAAATTATGTAATTAATAAGACGTGGGAAGATTATGAAATTACAAAATATGAAAATATAAATGATAAAATTATAAAATTAGATAGTTACAAAATTATATTTTATAATTTTATTATTATATATTTATCTAATTTGATATTTGATATTTTATTATTTTGTGTATTTTTTAATTTTTTGAATTTTAATTTATTTTATTGATATTTTTTTGTTGAATAGAACAAATATTTGATGAGGATGTATTTATTATGGTCTCTTGTTTGAAAGTATGGTGTTGTTGACATTTAAGTAGGTGACCGCGTATAATAACTACAACGTCATGTAACTAACTGAAAAAATTTAGGTTAAATTATTCTTTTGGTCTCTCTATTTGTCATGAAATTTCATTTTGGTCCTCACATTTTTCGTTATCTCAATTTGGTTCTCATTTTCTTAAAAATGACTCAATTTGGTCCTCACCGTTAACTTTGACGAGACGTGTTAAAGTCAATGCCACGTGTCAATTTCTAGTTTTTTTGAATTTTTTTAATATTTTTTGAAACTTTTTTGAAATTTTTTTATTTTTTTATTTTTTTTTCTTTTTGACACGTGTCACTTCACAGTTCTGTCACGTGTCAAAGTGACTCAATTTGGTCCCTATATTTGTTTTTAGTTTCAATTTAGTCCTAATTTTTGTAAAAATGAAGCAATATTGTCCTTCCTTAAATTGACACTAAATTTACTTTTTTATAAATTTTATGGTGATATTCTTACTAAAATTAACGTTTTTATTAAATATTTCTATAAATATTTTAAATCAACTTAAAATTCTACACAAAACATTAGACTTTGATTTTGTTTTGAACTTGAAATTTAGTTCCTAAATTTATGTGTGACAAGTTATTTGATTTTTAATCTTTACCAAGTTTGTATAATATGATACACTTGATGTCTTTATATATGATGACAAAATTGTTAGTTTTTGAAATTAAGTTTGGAGTTTAACTTTGTTTAATAATAAAACTAAAAAATGTTATCTAAAAATATTTCTATAAATATTTAATAAAAATGTCAATTTTATTAAGAATATCATCATAAGTTGTATACAAAGATTAAATCGAGTGTCAATCTAAGGAGGACAATATTGCTTCATTTTTACAAAAATTGGGACTAAATTGAAACTAAAAACAAATATAGGGACCAAATTGAGTCACTTTGACACGTGGCACAACAGTGAAATGACACGTGTCAAAAATAAAAAAAAAATTCAAAAAATATTAAAAAAATTCAAAAAAACCAGAAATTAACACGTGGCATTGACTTTAACACCGTCTGGTCAAAGTTAACGGTGAGGACCAAAATGAGTCATTTTTAAGAACATGATGACCAAATTGAGACAAAGAAAAACGTGAGGACCAAAATAAAATTTTATGACAAATAGAGGAACCAAAAGGGAAATTTAACCAAAAATTTAATTGATTTGTTTAATGAGTTTTAAAATTTGAAGATTTAATAAACAATCAAAATTTTAAAAAAATTTAATTGAAAATTTTTAAATTTATTATGACAGATAGTCTTCAAAATTATTGATTAATTAGTTTTCTAAAATATTACATGTGCATAATATAACATATAATAAATGTTTATTTCAGATAATTTTATGTTTTATTATATTATATTATATATTATTATATTATATTATATTATGTTATATTATATTATATTATATTATTATGTAGGTGTGAAAAGATATATTCAATAACAAATATAAATAAATTAAATAAAATGTGATACATGTAGTGATCACAGATAAATTGGTTTTCATGAATATTCTTTAGACTCGTTTTAATTTTGATATAAAATTCTTACATTGACCTAATATGGGTATGTATATGTTATATTATATTATTATGTATGTGTGAAAAGATAAATTCATTAACAAATATAAATAAATTAAATAAAAATGTGATAGATGTAGTAATGACAAATAAATTGGTTTTTGTGAGTATTGTCCAAACTTATTTTAATTTTGACAGAAAATCATCATATTGGCTTAATATAGGTATGTATATGGATAGTATCCCATTTTTTCTAATTATGTAAGTAGATGGAGATGCGTATGTATATATTTAACCTGTCCCTATATCCCTTATAATACACATCTTCACTCATGTTATGCTTCGTTTAAATCATTAAATATTTATAGTTTATTACTAACATATCTTAATTATATTTTTTTTTCACGATTTCATTCAATAGTTTATCAAATTATTTCTAAGATGTAAATTAGATTTCTTTCTAATATTTTTGTTTGTTATTTATTTTTATCATGTAGAATATTATTTTGATGTTTTTATGTAATTATTTTTATTTTATAATTCAATTTTATATAAAAAATTCATTTAATATAATATAATTTCTAAATATTTGCTATCAAACAAAATTAATATATATTATTTTAATATTCTATGATAATATTATATTTCTTTACAATAATTTTTATTATTTTATAAAAATTAATTAATTTAAATTGAAATAGTAAAATAACATGCACGGGTCATCCCTATGTAATGTAACCCTCTATCACGTATTATTTTAAAGTAATATATTTAAATATATTGTATATAATGTATATAAAGATTCTAATACTATTTGGGTCTCACATCTAAAGAAACACGTACATCACCCAACTATCTTATCCATTTTACAACAGCAAGTTGAATAGAAGGAATTATGAAACATCTACTAAATTCATATTAAAATTACTTACTACTTCGTCATTGGGTCCAACATGGATAACGGACAACATCCTTATTTGAAAACTGCTCACAATAAAAGAAAAATTCATTCAGAAATATAAAATTGAAATTTTATATAGAATATGTAAAGTTCTTTGTTATAGAAATTAAATCACAGAAAGTATTTTACCTTAGATTTCATTTCAGTACCTCCTCCTTAGAGTTCTATGTGTCTGACCTCGTCGGTGTTCATAAGAAAAATCAAGCTGGGGAATGATCTTGTGAAGCATCTCATCCACATGTTTGGAATACCAAAAGCTCCATCTCTTCCAGAAAAGAAGGGGGAGAATGAAAACTCCAAAGCCAAAAATAAATCCCAACTCTGCACTTAATAAACTCCAATCAATTGAGCTCTTAGAATGAGATTGAGGTGTTTCAGGAGTTGGCATTCCAATATTGCTACAATTACGGGTCAATGGAGGCCCACATAACTTTTCATTTCCTTCAAAGGAATCTCCATCAAATGTCTGAATTTGGGTTCCCTTTGGAATTTCACCCACCAGGTCATTGTTCGAGAGATTCAGATATGCAAGAAAATTTAGACTAGCAAGCTCTCTAGGGATTTCTCCACTTAAAGAATTGTTTGACATGTCTAAGGATTCAAGATTCTTCAAATTTTCAATAGATGATGGGATATGACCTGAGAGGGCATTATTTGACAAGTTAAGAGCCATCATTGCCTTGAACTGCATTAGCTCAATAGGTATTGGACCCTCAAAATTGTTGCTTGACATATCCACGTAAGTGAAGGCTCTCTGGATTTTGTCCAATTTTATTTGTTTACCTTTATTTGTAATAAGAATTGAATTTTGATATCGAGAAATATCCACTGCAAAAGAATCTGAGGACCCCTGGTCAAGAATAGAGCGAGATTCGTTTGCAACAATTTTAGCTAACTTTGCTACAATAGTTTTGTCTAAGTGTGACAATAATTCCTTAAAATTCTTGGGATCATAGTTATCAACGATATCAATGAATAAGTGGCCAAATTCTGGTCTGTCTCGCATCATTGCTTTCCAATTGTTCAATAGTGCTCCAGGTATTGCACCACTGAAATTATTGAATGCTACATCAACCATATGGAGCATTTCCCATTGACCTCTGCTTTTTGAGCATCCAATTGACCCATGAAGTTTGTTTAACCGTAAATCCATGATTCGTAAGGTGGAAATCTTACTTAAGAAACAAGGAAATTTGTCGGTTAATAAATTTCTTCGAAGGTTCACGACTTGTAGTTTCTGGCAATTAGCTAAAGATGTTGGGATGGTACCCTCCAAGAGATTGTCATTTAGGTCCAATAACTGTAGAGAACATGAAGTTGGCAGAGTATCAGGAATATATCCTTGAAGTTTGTTTCCACCAAAGTTCAACACCCGAAGAGTGCTACTCAACTCAGCAAAAAACTTGGGAATCGTTCCATCAAAGTTATTGCGAGAAAGATCCAGCAGAAGAAGACTGGAAGCATTGAGAAAGGATTCAGGGATTTGTCCTTGAAAACTGTTGTTTGAAAGATACAACACTGTTACGAAAGGGAGACGATTTCCAATGTCCGATGGAATGACCGAGTTAAATCTATTGTTTGAGTAGTCCAAATGATTTACAAACGTTGGAAGGAAAGGAAATGACCCTTGTAGTTGGTTGGAACTAAGATCAAGAAGCAAAAGGTTTGAACTAAAGTTCCAGGCATTTCCTTCCAATTTTGTTAGGAAATTTTTGGAAAGGTCCAAGTGAAGAAGATATTCAAGTTGCCAAATCCAGTAAGGTATTGTTCCTTGAATCTCGTTGTCAGCAAGGTCAAGATATAGTAATGTTGATTGATTTTTCACAAAACTAGGGATTCCTCTCAACTTGCAAGATGCCAACATTATATTTCTTAGAGCAGGAAAGGGTGACGGATCATGATCATTTCTAGAGTATATATCAACTGACAAATTGTTATGCGAGAGGCCTAATGTAGTTAGATTACTCAACCTCCGAATCATGTCCAACTGTAATGTGCCATTAAACTTGTTTTTATTAAGTTGAATGACACGAAGTGTTCTAAGGTTAAATATAGACAAAGGAATTGGTCCTTCCAAATGATTACCACCCAAATCAAGCATCTCCAGTGTAGTTGAGGTCATCACAGATTCATCCAAGAGACCAGTGAGTTGATTAGAGGGAAGTTTAAGTTCTCGCAAATATGGAAGTTTAAGCAGAAATGAGGGAAGACTCCCTATGAAAAAGTTAAACCCCAGATCAATGTTGACGAGATTTTTAAGGCCCTCAAAATGACTAGATGGTAAAACCCCTGTTAAACTATTATGAAAGAGGGATAAATGTGTGAGATTCTTGGACATATTAAAAGAAGGGAGTGGACCTGAAAAGTTATTGGAAGACAAGTCCAGATAAACTAGTTGGGTGAGCTTTGACATTGAACTAGGAAGTGTTCCATTAAATTGGCAATAAGATAGATCAATTGTAGATAAAAGTTTCAAGTTAGAAATTGCACCCGGAACATTTCCTGTGAAACTTGTCTCGCTAAGATTCAAGTCACGAATAGAACCACGTGGTTGGAAGTTTGGCAAAGAACCCGTAAGATCTTGATTGTCTGAGATGTCAAGCACCTCTAATGACGGCATGAGGAAGATATCTTTCGGAAAAGAGCCATTCAAGCCACAACTTCTGAGTTGTAGTATGACTAGATTGGACAAATTTGTTAAAGAATCTGGCACAGAGCTAGACATGTTGTTGTAGCTTAATTTTAGAACAGTGAGTGACAGAAGCTTAGCCAGGGAAGCATGAATAGGTCCAGAGATATTGCATGATGACATGCTTAGAACACGTAAGTTGTGCAATGAAGATAAAGCCTGAAACCATTCTTTTCCTTTAGCAGATATTGCTATACCATCTAGATATAACTCTGTGATTTCTGTAAGGTTTTGCGAAAACATTGCTATATTTTGCTTGTCGAGTTTCAAGTTATGAGGTGAAGAAATTGAAGACAAGTCAAGAATAACTAACCTTCTGAGATGAAAAATCTCAGGCGGAATCTGCCCCTCAAAGCCAGCATTTGAAAAATTCAGATACCTCAAATTATTCAATTTGCATAGTTCAGAAGGAATAACTGAAGTGAAGTTGTTTAAAGCCAAATTCAAGCTTTGAAGATATTGAAGACCAAAAAGAACGGATGAATTAAGAAGTCCACCTGAGATAGACTCTTCACTAAGATCAAGGGCTACAACACGACCTTCTTTGCATGTCACCCCATGCCAATGACAACAATCTTGGCTTTGATTCCAAAGAGTGAGTTTTTTGGAAATTGTAGGGTTGAATATTAGGTTATTTTTCAAATGGAGCAACGTGGAACACTCGTTGCCAAGCAAATACCCATTGGCTGGAAAGACGTTGGCATTGTGGTTTACGGAGAGAAATGTTATAAGAAAAAAGCACAGGAGTGTGTGTCCTCTCATAGTGTATTTTTAGAAGTGTGTGCTGAGAGATATTTCTCATTTGAAAAATCTTTCTCTCTTTTATAGGCTACAAAAAGATGTAGTATTCGTAGTCTCCCGAGTCTATCACGCAATTAAGTCACTTTGGAAGTAAAAGTCACTTCTACCGACTTATAATATTAATACCAATTTTTAAAAGCCATATAGTTTTATATTAATAATTTAATTTGTTATATTATTGGAAATATGTTTAAAATTATGGCATTGAAAGGTTTAACGTCCTTCCTTAAATTTATTTATTTATTACTATTGAAAAATATAAATTATTTTTTATGCAATTAAAACAAATACGTTGAATATATAAATTATATTATAAAAAATATTATTTTTTATTTTTTGATAGTTGCTTTTGATAAGTTGTTGAAATTGAATTATTATAAAAAGAGAATTGAAAAATAAAAATGTGAGAGATGTCTTAATTCTTGAAATGCGGAAATATCACTGTGAAGGGTCGTTCACGGAAATTCAGAAATATCAAGCAAGCAGATGCATACTTCATGTCCGCGTAATCCATTTTGACATTGTCATTTTATTGTTCAACAATACTTGAGATAAAGGCTAAGAAACGGACCAATTTCAAAAATGTTAAGTTTATTACTATTATTCACCACGTAAATTTCAAAGATGTTAAGTTTATTATCTAATTATTCACCGTGTAGCTTTATAGTCCGAGAGACAAAAGCTAAGGAAACATGTGGGATTATATTGGTCCATTTCCGAAGATGTTATTTCGTCTATTACTGATTGGTGAGTCAGGGCGGGCCAGCCTGCCAGTTGGGTGGGTTAGGCAGGTCGAATTATGACGAGTTGACAGGTTGAAAACTCTAATCCAGCATGTCCTTTGTTTGACATCTTTAATACACATATAGATGATAATTGGAGTGAGAACTGTCATTTATAATTATTATGTTAGATGATGATTTTGTGTAAACTCATCGTCTATGAAAATAGATAGATGACGATTTTGAACTTGTTAACCGTAAGAAATAATTTTATATTTTGATTATATATGTTATTATTTGTAGAGCATATAGCATAATATATGTATTTCAAATTTGTACAGTAGATAAGTGATGATAAGATATGTTGACACATTCCAAATTTGGATAAGAGTTATGTTATACAAATAATAACATATATAATCAAAATATAAGATTATTTCTTATAGTTAATAAGTTCAAAATTGTTGTCTCTCTATTCTCATAATTTGTATAGCATAATATATGTATTTCAAATTTGTACGGTAGATAAGTGATCATTTATAAAGATCTGTTGACACATTCTAAATTTGGATAAGAGTAGAATTAATCAGACAATTCAAAATTGATCTGACGATACATGTTGAATGATTAAAAGATCTTTACTGACACAAAATATACTTATTATATTCACATATTTATTTTATATCTCATACTACTTAAAAAGTTCTGAAATTTTTTGTGGTGTTTTCTTGTATTATATATTAATTTTTCATGATTTCGATGAAGGTAAATTTTGGTAAAAAATATAAAAAAATAAAACAAACCACAATTTTATATATGTTATATATGCACCAAACGTAAATTTATGTTTAATATTTTATTCATCATAAGTTTACATCTTCCATGATTACATCTTCCGTAATTACGTCTTACCTTAGTCAAACATGAAAAAACTAAAATATCATATATATATATATATATATATATATATATATATATATATATATAAAGCTTTTTTATATTAATTCTTTATATGAGACCTAGTCTCATGAGTTGCTATACCCAAAAAAATTGATTTTAGAAATTAAATTATTAGTCACTAAAATTACTAATTCGACGACTAATTAAATCTTTTTAATTGTAGTATTTATAGTCTCTCAAGTCAATCACACAATTAAGTCTTTTTTAGAAGTAAAAATCACTTCTACCAACTTTTATTTCTAATACCAATTTTTAAAAGCCATATAATTTTATATTAATTATTTAATTGGTTATATTATTGGTAATATGTTAAAAATTATAGCATTGCATGAAAGGATTAACGTTCTACCTTAAATTTTGTTACTATTAATTGGACAAAATAATAAATTATTTTTTATGCAACTAAAACAAATACTTTGAATATAAAAATTATACTATAATATATATATATATATATATATATATATATATATATATATATATATATTTTGATAATTTCTTTCGAGAACTTGTTGAAAATGAATTTGAATATATTATTACTATAAAAAGAAAATTGAAATACAATGTGCGAGATGTCTTAATTCTTGAAGACTTGAAAAAATATCATAGAATTGAAAAAGACTATCCTCACCCCGCCTTCGGTTAAATCTATTTTACTGATAATTTTTATTTTATAAATTATATTAATTTCATCATTTATATTTGTAATATGACTCAATTTTGTTTTTATGTCAATTTTTTATTGATATTAATTTTAAAACGGTTGATTTTTGAATATTTTAAAAATATTATAAAATAAAAAATTTAACAGTTTTAGAAATTTAAAAGGATTCTACTTTAATATAAAACACGGAAAAAGGAATTTCTTATTTTCTTTTCCTTGTACTACCGTCGATTCGTTGTAAAACAATTTTTTGTTTTTTTAAATCTTCAATTTTTTTGAAATTTCTAATCAGTGACTTTGTCAAGAGATATCACTGTGAAGGGTCGTTCACGGAAATTCGGAAATATCAAGAAAGCAGATGCATACTTCATGTCCGCGTAATCACATTTTACATTGTCATTTCATTGTTCAACAATACTTGAGATTAGGTTTACGCATTGATATCATATAACTATTTCAAATAATTGAAATTTATAAACTAAACAATTTGAAACATACAAAATATATTATGAATAGTTTCTTGAATTTGAGTTTGACACCAAAACAAACAATTTAATTGTTCACCATATAGTCTTTTAGTATGAAAGATAAAATCTAAGGGCGCTATGTTCAATTTTGAAGAGTTGTTAAGATTATTATTGATTATTCACCATGCAGTTTTTTAGTTTGAAAGATAAAGACTAAGGGGACTCTTTTGGTGGTAGTTCAAATTTTGTAGATGCTGTTAGATCTATTGCCTATTGATATTGTAATGGTAAGTCCAAGTCCAAAGATGCCTACTATAAAAAGTAAAGTACATTATTATTACATCGATTAAACTAATTAACCAGTTTAGAATTATGGAAAGTTGGAAGAAAAAGAACACAACCCATGTTGGTGTCCTGTCTCATCACAATAGCAAAATTGCCTTACCTCAAAGCTCGTTCAATATAAATATCTCGTGGTTATGAAATGTGCGCATATAGGACCCTAATACATATGCTCCAGGTTTTTTCACACAATCTCTTTAATTGGTTAATACCTTTAGGTTTTATTGACACTTTGATTTGATTTTAAGGTTTAATCATTGATTTTTATTCAAATTTGAGGCTTCAAGTTTGTACTATGTTTGAGTACATCTTGATCACCTGAGTCGACATGTACCTGATCCAAGTATATTCAGCCAAGATGAGATTTATTTGGCTTGGTTATCAAAGCTAGCAAGATATGAGTAATTTAAGATGAAGTTCAAACCATATTAGACAAGATTAATCAAGGTAATTAGACCGTGTGGACCAGACCCATCTAAGTAAGGTTCCATAAATATGGTATAAATAACATAATGTACGTTGTAAATTAATTACCTTCATTCATTATAACATTTAATATTATCGCACTTGGTTGACTTGAGCGTTAGAGTGTCTTCTACAGGCACAACCCCCATTCGGACCAGCAAAGATGAGTATTTGGATAGCCCGACTTAATAGCGTGAGGTTGGAGCTAGGTGAACTATGGAATTGGAGTCTTTGTAGAATATATTCAGCTTTGTAAGAACACTATCATTTCCTCATATTCGATGTAATATACCATTTTCCACATATGGTATACATATAAAAATGTCAATATTGGAAAAATGAATTTGATAAAGATATGATGAAAAATTTATTAAGAATCATTATATAAAATCAAATTTTTGGAATATATGTTACAACTTTTATTGAGAATAATGTATGTAAAATCAAAGTTTGGAAATATATGTTACAAGTTAAACAAAAACTTTAGAAAACAAGTCTATTGAAGTTAAAATCTAGTAAAACATAGGTTATTGCTCCCTTTGGAATACACTTAGTTATATGGAAGAGACTAACTTTATTAATAGAGGTGTAAATTTGTTCCATGATCAATGGCTAGTCTTAACCCACTCCTAAAATTTTAGTCTTGCTTTCTAGTGGCCCATCAAATGAGGACCATAAAAAACCCAAGCTCCTAAAGTCCCTTCTTAATAGGGGTAAAGGTCTGGACTAAAGTGGGTTTGGTCCCACCAAAAAAATTTAATAACTCCTAAATACAAGAAGGGTCAAGCAAAGCCATTAAAGGTTGTGATGAGTCAGCCCAGGCAAAAGGTCAAGAAGGATCAGCCCGAGCTGAAGCTCGAGCTAAGTCGACGTGGGTTCAAAGTCGTGATGAGTCAGCTTAGGCGGAAGGTCGTGCCGAGCCGATACGGTTCGAGATGAGTTGACCCAGCCTAAACGACAAGTCTTCCACGGCTTGACATGGTTGCAAAAGCAAGGCAAATAAAACTTTAACTTTCTTGAGTTTCTCAAGGAAAATTTGATGCAATAAGTTACCTAAGGAAGGTTCCTTGGTAGAGAGCCTAGTAGAAATAATCCCATTTAAAATTGACTTCAAATTACAAGAAGACATAGCAAAAACCTTATCAATTCTCATTAAATTCAAAGTGAGTAAAAAGGGAAGAGTAGGCCTCTAATATATATAAATGGAGAGGCCTCAAACACTCAAAGACCTAGGAGATGTCAAACTAAAATGCATAAAATGTAGTGCATAAGTTATTGTACAAATCAATTTTGTTTCTAGCTTCTAATTTGCATCAAATCTAGCTCAAAACTCCAAAAATTATGCTTTTATACTCAAATTAAAGCTCTTTCAGTCTAGAATGTAATACAACAAATTTAAGTTGAATTAGACATATGTGGAAGAGGTTGTGAGCTAAAGAGTCAACAAATCCCAAAGCTAAGATGGAATTTATTTCCTAGCCTTCTTCAAGTCACACATCTTTCAATTCTTGCGTTTCCCTAGTCTTTATAAACTTCCTTTTGCATGGGTAAAGTGAAAGCTTGTGTGAGTTGCATAAAGTGGCTATGAGATGCTCCTTCATGGACTCTCCAATGAGGTTTTGGAACACCTAATGGAGAAGGATGAAGATTAGTTTATATTTTATACTTCACTTGAGAGTTTATTCTCCTAATTTTTACAAAAGAAAATTTATAGTTATACATGCATCTACAAAAGAAAATTATTCTATACAATTTTGTACAATATTGAGAAGAAAAAATAAAATTGTTCAGGCCCCTAGTTGCGCTTAGACTCAATCAAAATTACAAAGCACCCTAATGAAATATAAGGAAAGACTTCGAGTGTCAAGCCTAGGAGATGGCAAAGGATGAACGATGTATTTGTATAAGTTCAATCTAAAATGGAAAGATGCAATGATAGGGAAAATATGAAGATACTAGAAAAAGGTAAAACCAATGTAATCTATAAGAATAAGAAATGCAATATGAAACAATGAGTTCCTAACTAGAATGCACTAACAAAGCTATGAAATGTCATGGATGAAAACAAAAGTATGCTTTGAAGATTAAAATGTAGAAAGGATATGCTTTACTATAAATTTTGAATCTATTTAATGAAATGCATAAATGAGAATG
Organism: Vigna unguiculata; assembly: GCF_004118075.2. Lineage (NCBI taxonomy): Eukaryota > Viridiplantae > Streptophyta > Magnoliopsida > Fabales > Fabaceae > Vigna > Vigna unguiculata. The sequence continues at coordinate 9,179,220 of NC_040288.1, read as the reverse complement.
CAGAATTTAATGATCAAAGATGGCTTTTCAAGGCTCACAATCATACACACACAACGGAAGAAAATGAATAATATGACTTTCCCAAGTTCCTCAATATGAACTTGAATGCTAACAGATCAAAGGAAGGATGATTAAGGCAAGCCTAGGAGAAAACACTCCCAATTTTATGTGAACTTAAAACAACAATGAAGACAAAATTAAGATGCAAATTATATTCAATACTTTTAAACACTAGTAGTAGCAAAGGAATATTAACATAAGTTTTTTTGGGCATATCACATTGGTTTTATAACTGATATTGTATTAGATGATGTAATTAGTGGAAAATATATTATATCAGTTGTCGACATATATATATTCCGGATGTCGACATCCGATACCTTTGTTTCTAGGGGTTCAGATTAATGAGCCTGTCAAAGTTAAAAGGGTATTTTGGGAACTTTTTTCAAAATTTTGAAGTGCTGATGAAATTGTTGGAGGTGCAGGGAGAAATGACCTCACAAACAGAACCCCAAACAAAATATTAACGGACACAAAGGCCAATAAATACAAGTCTAATGTAATCTACAAATTAAACAAAGAAAATAGTAGGCCTATACACAATTACTACCACAATTTACTTTTTTGCAAAACAAAGATATAAGATTGGGCCTTGCCACTAAGCCATGTCGCAACCCCTCATATGGATTTCCACCATACCATCCTCTTGAAGATAGTTTGTTCTCATATCGAAAAGATATATTAAGGATCAAAACTTTGACTACTTATTTCATCCCAGATCAAAGATATATCTATAACAACCATAAAATAAAATTTAAATAAACTTTTGTACCCAAAGAAAACTTTATCTAAAGGAAATAATAAAAGAAATAGGCATTCTTTTATTTTTGTAAGCATTTTCTTGAAAACTAAGATGGCCTACTCCACAAATAAAAAAAATCTTTTGTGACTTTAAATTAATTGTAACCTTAAGTTAGGTACCACTAACTCAAAGTGTGATATTTACAAATTTAATAACGATTCCAAATCAATGAGGATGGGAAATGGAGTTGAAAATTTTTCAAGAGTATAGACCGGAAAAAAACACTAAGAAATGAATATATTTAATGAACTGAGAAGAGCTCAAATATTTGACAACTACCTTCAACATCTTTGCTTCAATGATGGTTGTAGGTGCGAAAAGTGCTTTCAGTAGCAATTCCTCTATAAGTATTAATTCTTTTCCCTTCTTTTCTTGTCTCTTATTTTTCTCTCTTTTCTCCCTCCTCCTTTTGTTTTTCTTTTTGTTCATGGTCTCCCCTTTCTTTCTCTTTCTAATAGAGCTCATTGCACGAATTAAGAGAGGAGGAGCTTCATAGGTGTAGCGGAATTTGGAATGGAAGCAAGGTTGAAGGCCCTTGAGCAATGAATGGTGTGGTGTAGATGAAGTTCTAGGAAGGAGAAGCTATCCTAGAGGAAGGAGACTAGAGGAGATCTAAGGAGATTCCTAACTCTCATGACTCTCAATAAGGCAAATGTGTGGAGTGCTCTCAACATCAAGGCATTTACCATTCAAATTATGTGTAACCTATACAAAGGTGCATGGAATCTTCTTTTATAGCCTAAGGAAGGAGGAGAATTTGGCTAGCCATGCTAATTAACATGTGCCAAATTCAATTCTAGATCTAGATCTAGATCTCCTTATTTCATGGATCAAATGCCAAATGGCAAGTCACACTTCTTACATTTGCAATATGTCACAAATGTGGTAAACATGACTTGCTTCCTAGAGCACCTATTCGGCCAAGGCTTGCTCAATGAGGTCGTGAGGCCAATTAAGCAATGCTTTGGTGAATTTTGATCCATCATTCAATGTGCAACAAAATTACAAAGGTGGCCCAATTACATTGGCCGAAATCCACATGTAAACAAATGTTCATCTAGATTTTAATATCTTCCTTAGCCCATTTGAAAAGTAGCTTGATTCCATTGTGCCTTGAAAGATCTTGACCATCACTAGCATTTTGAATCTTCTTAAGCATTCCTTTAATGATTGGGCCTTTATTTGGCCTTGGGCCTTGTTTTGGTATTGGGCCTTGAAATGGGCTTGGGTTGGATCCATCACCTTCCTATCTCTTTGTTCTTGCTCCTCTATCTCTTTCAATTTTTCCTCTCTTCTACTATTGTCTTCTTCTCTCTTAGTTTCCTCCTCTCTTACTCTTCTAGCTTCCTCAACTATAGTTCTTAGAATTTCCTTTTCTCTCTAACTCTTAGAACTTTTCCCTTCTCTTTTGCTCTCGTTTCCATCTCTCTTATTTTTATCTCTAGTTGTATTTGTCCCTCTTTCCACCTTTCTATCCCTCTTTTCTTTTTATCTCTCAAGAGCTTTTGAACTTTCTTTTTAAAATCCTTTTCTCTAAGAAAGAGCACTTTCTCACTTATGATAAATTCTCTTCGTCTCTCCATGAGTTCTCTCATCTAACATTTAAGTTCTTGGATTTTCTGAAAAGTAGGTGGAACAAACTTTTTCCTCATACATGCTCTTAACTCATGCCAGTCCCTTTTTGGTGATTTTTTTCAAATCTCAACAACATACTATCTATAATTCCACCACTTACATGCATGTCCTACAAACTTAGAACTACAAAAATTAACTATATGATATTTACTACACCTCACAATGAATAGATAAAGTTTTTCTCCCTTTTCTCCCTAGCTAATTATGAATTTGGATCAATTTTTCTACCAAAGAAAGGGATGCCATTTTTTGCTCTAAAATGCAACTCATCCTCACTAAAACTAACATGTATTCTACTATGTTCCTAAAATCTATCATGCCTAACACTAGAGTAACAACTCATTTTTTTAGCAAAATAATTTGGCAAAACCAATTTTTAGAAGAAAAAAAAATTATTTGAGCGAAATTTCTAAAGAGAAAAGATGGTAAAATTTACTTAGATTCTCGATGGAAAAAGAGGTGAGTCACTTGCACAATTTTAGAAATCAAGTATTTTCTAGCCAAAGATCTTCAGATTTCTTTCACCAAACTTCTCAATAAAAATTTCAAAATAATTTTAAGTGTGTGAATTTTCTAATACAAAAGGTAGGTCAACTAAGTGAGAAAAAATTTTCTTTCCTACTTATTATGGAGACCTGAAACAAAGATTAAAAACAATATAAAACAAACATAAGAACAATAATTGAATGAAGACTAAAACTAAAACTAGTCGAAGCCTAAGTTAAAATGCAAATGACACTTGGAACCCCTTCAGACACTTCCACACTACATTCTTTAAACCATTATGATTATTTATTTTATTATTAATTAGGAGATATATTTTTAGCCTATTTATGAACGTTATTATGTACATTATTTGATGGATAGGTTTAAAACTGATATTTTGACTATTTTGACCTTTTATTTAGGTTAGTGTATTTATGGTATGTATATACATTAGTGTTCTGTGGATAAAATAAGGGATGGGTTTTCTTGCTATAAAACTTATCTTGGAGTGCATTTACTGATGGAAATGGAAGACATGAAGGTTGTAACATCCCGACCGGATATTACGGATTTAAATAATAAAATAGAGATAATATTAATTACACTGCATTTAATAAAACCTCATTTCCCAAAAGCGCGGGAAATTTAAAACTTTATTAAATAATAAATAATACGCAATCCATAATTTACAAAACAAGAATATGATAAAACATCCATAGGTGTTTACAATTTATTCCAAAATCATAAAACATAAAACTCCCAAGTTATCCTCGCTCCGAAGCTAAGCCTCACCAGAACCACCTACAACAACATCATTTGCTCATGTGTACCGCGTACACGATCATCGCCAAACACAAGTAGATAGGGTGAGCTTAACAAATAAAACATATAAAAATGCATACACATATACAACACATTTACATATGCAACACAATCGTTTCAAATGAATCCCACCCTTTGATTTCATACCACATGGCCACAACCATGTGAATCGTGTTCTAGATCTTCTAGTGATTACCTCAAGATGACTTGCTGCCATACCTATCGGCCACAACCGATAGAGCACGTGCGGGAAACCATTTCTACGGATCATACACTGTAACGCCAGGTAGAGTTCCCAAATACGAACATAGTTCACAACGTCTCAAGACTACCAAACTCGTCAACTAACTACTGAGAAGGGCAATCTATCTGGACCCATCCGTATTGGCCACAACTAGCACACTCACATCGACAACACTCGCTAACCCGAGCTCAACTCAAGGGTTCCTCGTGTTCATCCGCCATCCTGAGCTCAACTCGAGGGATGCCATTCCTAGCTCAACTCGAGGGATGCCACGTGCTTAACCCCTATCCCAAGCTCAACTCAAGGGATATGTTCTGAGCTCAACTCAAGGAACACCAACAAACTCAACTTTGAATCATCACCAAAAGCCTTGTAGATCACGCACACCAATATTGCTGGAGTAAAATCGCTTGGCGGGGGACACGTACCACCAGGGTTGCCCACTTCTAAACTGTCTGCAGGGACACTAATGTCAGGCGCGAAGCGCCTTAGAACTACCAACACTTGCAAACACCGCCTGGCGGGACATCCCACACCGCCAAGCACACTCGCTCCAGGAGCCCCCTGAATCTACAGCAACCGCCTAGCGGAACCACCTTTACCGCAGGCGGAACTCACACCAGACCCCACTATTTTATGGCTATCGCCTGTCGGAAACACTCACACCGCCAGGCGCATGCGACCCAGGTGCTCTCTGTTTTTCACATCTGTCACCTGGCGGATCCACTTTGTCGCCAGGCGTTGTATCTGTACAGCCAAGCTTTCTGATTTAGGTTCTCCGACTCTGATGGTACACTTTCAATAGATCCTATCACCCGCTGTAAACTTTACCAATTCAACCCATCAATTCCCAGGGGATTTAATCTCACTACCAAATCTTTTTCTTTCCTTACCTTTTAGATTCTTGACCCAAGATTTCTAATAAGGAAACTAGCACCAATTCAATCTAACCATGTAACAATATACAAGTGTCAAGTCTATATCTCATACACTATATAGTGGCTCCAATTCTTGCCTAAGTCTCTGACGACTACCATATTTGGTTCCACCTTGCGAGAACTCCCAAAAATTCCCCAATTTGTTTCCTCGCTGCCAGTTTCCTCCATTTCTCACGCAGATTTCCCTACATTCAGACTTTCGTACAACTCACACTCAAACCTTACCTGTTTTTACTAGAATTTCACCCCCAATTGAAACTCGCAGCAATCACACCCCAAGGCTTTCCAACCCTAACCATATTCGCATTGTTCCATCAATTTTAACCTCCAATTACGCGAAAAGCATTGGAAGTTTAATATTAAATATCACAACTCAACTGAAACCAACTCTCCCTCCGATCATAATCATCCCAGAATGCAGAGAGCGTCAAAATCAAATCAAACGGCTCACGTCGCCTGGCGGGTTGATTCCCCCACCGCCAGGCCCTTCATCAAACCACAGGAAACTAACTTATCAACTATGCATCACCTGGCGGTCGGGAGTTTACCGTCAGGCGGTTCCTCTTCAGGAACCCAGTATTAGGCTAAAATTGCATGTGCCGCCTAGCGGCTATGAATAGCCCGCTAGGCGGTTTCTGGAAATTTTCCAGAAACGCGAAAATGTACATACAGTAGAGGTTCATGGACAAAATCAGATACATATCGCATACAAATCATGATTAACATAAAATTAGCGTGAATAACTCCCCTTACCTGGATCCTTTTGCTTAAAAATTTGAATGGCTCTAGATTCCCTCTTGTTTCCAATAGCCTCCCTTAGTCCTCCTCAAATCTGCCTCAATGATTCACTCAACACGCTCTCTTCACTCTGATTTTTCTCTCCCTACGTGCAGTACAATCAGAGAGCAAGCAAAACCCTTTTCTCACCTCCAAATTGCCTTTTAATTAGATCTTAATGGGGGTTAATTATCAAAAACGAAAATTGGGTTTAATGCTAATGATAATTGTCATTCAAGGCCATTATGGAGTTGTTTTTCAGCCCCTTTGGCTGCCTTCACGTGGCTGCTAGGGTTTCTACCCGTTCTCCTCTTTGCCAAAATCAAGTTTAGCAAAAAGAAAGCTTAATTTGGGTTCACTAAGGTTTGAACCCATAACCATGCCAAATGCCAAATCAATGTACAACTAATTAACCAATTCATGTTTCGTGATGACTACTATAATTCTATTATTATCTCCTTGTTCAACATGCTCAATCATATTATTAAAATCAATAATAATTAAATAATACACAACTGGTATACATAGGACTCAAACCCAAGTCCTCTCACACAATTAAAGTACTCTCAACCATTTGAGCTAGTACTTTTCCACGTCACATCAATCAATACTAAATGCCACAAAGGCTCTCACACCCGCATTTATTAATTAATTATTTATTTAATTAATTAAATTTCACGGGTCTTACAAAAGTGATGTGTTGATTATGTGACAATGTAGTGTGGAGTAAGAAAGATGGAGATGAAGTTGAAAGGTAGTAGGAGAATAAAAGAGTTAATAATGGTAAGGATGAAGATAGTGAAAATGATGGTGGTTCTTGTTAGTATTGAAATGGTTGGTTTAGCCAAGAAGGGGGGTTTGAATTGACTTTATAAAACTTTGTGAAAGCTTAAGAACCATTTTCTTTGAATCAACCAGACCACAAGATAAAAAAAAAATGTTGCAAGAGAATACACTTTCAACTAATTAAAATAAAAAACATGTTAATTTGTTCATACACTATGATTCAACAAATTAAAATATGAAATCAATAAGCTAATATTCTGGGAAATTATGCAGAAATGTGAAATGCACGAATCTCACCCAAGCAATGTGCTTTTTCAATCAAGATATGTGCCAATCAATATATCCAAATTCATTATACTACTAGATAACGTAAAAACACATGCACACCTAACAAAGATTGATTTGCTTGGTTTTCTTGAGATTTTAATGATGAACAAGACACGAAAAAGAAGATCACACACTTGTTTTTATACCGGTTCACTCAATCATAGAGCTACATTCAGTTTACCAAGACAACATGAGCCTAATTTCACACTATTATCAAAAGTTTTACAAAATCACATAAAGATTACACTTTTGAATAAAGCAAACACCAAGATTTTTGAATCCCACAAAAATCTTATCCCTAGCATTGTTAGAAACTCACTTCCATATCTGGAATCATACCGAGAACACTATAGAGGCACAAGAACCACAAAACCCGATGAGGGCTCTCCTTAGCCAACCAAACAAGTGTTCTTCAAGCTACAACCAAGCTAAAATGTCTCCAAGATCAATCAATATCTTCATTCTACAACCACAACTGTGTGATTGAGAGAAAAAGAGTTTTCCAGAAGTGTGTGATTGTTTTTTGCGCTAAACAATCTCATTTTGTTCCTAATCTCTCTGAAAACCAACTTATATAACTTAGTCATAAATGAATTCAACATGTTGATTTGTCTGTACAATCTGTTGATTTCACTTGACTTAAGTGAAATCAATCAATTGAATAACAATTCAATTCATTGAATACATTCATACCAAAACTATATGCAGCAAGCCTTTTAACCTCTTAAAAACCTTTTTAACAGATTGAAAACACACATAAGACAAAATGACATCTAACCTATGTCATATAGTCTACAAATATAATACAACATATAAACTTCATGGTCTTCATGTCATTTCCAAATTCAACAAACTAGAATCTTGATCATCAATGCATCTTCATCAATTCTTTATCAACCTCATGTGATCTCATGCACTTGCTTCATCAAATCCTTGCACCAAGGTAACTTGTGCTAACATTCTCCCCTTGATTTGATGAAGCCAACATCCTTGAGTTGAATTGATGAGACAAGATCCATGGAGAAACCTGAAAAGCTTTTGCATATAAGAAATACACACACATATATATATACAAGCAAAAGCACACAAGCATGCATTACTTCACATATGCATATGCTCCCCCTATCATTGTTGTGATTTAACTTAAGATTTTAGATCCAGTTTGCAGTATTACATAGTTCCAGTAGTTGTTCAATTCTAGGTTTGGTATCCAATGCATGACATATCCAATTTTTCACACTTTTACTCATTTTATCTTAATTTTTCTCCCCCTTTGGATTCATCAAATTAAGGTAATGAAGTAGTTATTTTTGGAAAGATAAAATTTTCATTCATTAACCAACAAAACAAACTATCAAAACAACTAATAGTGAATACATGCAACGAAACATAAAAGAAGAAACAAAACTAATAAACTAAAGCTGAAACTAACATAATGATTCGATTTAAAATGAGAAACAATAAACTAAAAAACTAGAAGTAGAGAGATGAACACACGAATGCAACACCAACATGCAATGCATGATCTATGAGCCATCTCCTTCACTCATTCTTGAGGTTATCTTTATTGTAGACATTAGAGAGCAGGTCATGGACGTTGTGGATCTGATCATCTAGGTCTTGAAACCTTATAGTGTAGTAGGAATGGTGAGCATTCTATGACGCATTTAGCTCTTGAAGTTGATTGAGAACCATCCTTTCAAACTGTGAATATGCAGGACTAGTATCCTCTGGAGGATGATAAATCTCAATGCCATAAGTTGTGGATCAAAGGCATCATCTTCATCTTGGTTTGCTCCACTTGGTCCAGCCTCATGATCATGAGCACCAACTTCAACATTTGCTGCAACTTCACCTTCTACCAACCATGTGTTGCCAAATTTTGTAAATCCCATCATGTGCATGTTGAGTATGGAAACATGGTTTAGCAAGTCAGTTGATTCCTTAAGTTCTCCTTCCACATCTACTCCAAAATGCTCAATGAACTTGGAGATAAGCACAACATAGGGCAACTTGAAATCTATGAGCCTTTTTGCTTTCATCATGTGGTCACGAATAGTGTAGGTCCAGTCGAAAACAACTTCATTCTAAATGCAATACATCACCACCAAGTCTCCTTCATTCAAGGTTGAATGGTTGCTCTTCCGAGGCATAATAATTTTGGTCACCATCATGGCTAGCAATCTTTCTTCCACACTAAGCCTTCCCACATGAAAGTTGTGAGTTTGCTCCCCTAGATTAAACACACATTGATTAAAGTATTGAACCTTGTTGAATTCATCCACTGTAGTAGTTTACCCTTTGCGGACTTGCATACCTCTTTGCCTAAGCCCAACCACATTTTTCCATGTTTGCCTTATGATCTCCCTTTGAACACCTTTCACACTTGATTTCAGTATGACATTGTTGAATTTAAGATTGGCAAAGAAAAGCTTCACTAAATCCGGATAGATCTTGCCCAAAAGCTCAAGGAATATCTTAAGCTTTTGTGACTTGAGGTGTTATTGCAAGGCTTCAAAGTTCTCAACCCTTAGCCATGAGAAACACAACACCTTACGGATGATTATTTGCTTTCTAGTAATCTCAATCAGGAAGCTTTGAATCCTATCTTCATGGCCTTCAAACCATGCTTCAAATCTTCCATGATTCATAGTAATGGGAGAGGATGGAGTGGGTGGAGTGGAAATCTCCTCATCTGATTGAACATTTCTCTGTCTTTGAGGCATATTGTATCTGGGTCTGGCTCTTACTAGTAGATATGAGTGTCAATGCATGATGCTTATGCATGTATTTATAGAATCAACGTGTTGATTTTAATAATCAGTCAATTAATTTTCATAGATTTACTACTACTATAGTCCAAACAAAGTCATGTGATAAGTAATTTGACCAGGTCAATCAATTGAATGCAATTCGAGCAAATCCACATCAACATAAGTGAAATTAACACATAAAAATACAGAGTCAGTTGATTAAAAATGCACTAGGTCACACAAATTGAGTGTAGTGACAGTTTTAAGTGAAATCTATGTGTTATTTTTCCAAATTTAACAGACTAAAAATTTCATATCACACGAATTCATGCTATGACAATGAGTGAAATCTATGTGCTATTTTGTGAAAAATAATAGATTAAAAACATGCCAGATCACACAATATGCAGATTTTGACAGTTTAAGTGAAATCTATGTGTTGATTTTGCGAATTCAACAAATTGAAATATTGGTAGTTCACATGGAGAATTTATCACTTTAAATGCAACAGGCACATGATCCAATAAAATTAACAAGCCAAACAAATATCAACATATATCAATCCAGAATACCTGATTTCGTCCTAAACTTATTAAATCTATCATGTGTAAGAGATTTAATGAACAAGTCAGTCAGGTGAATAAATTTATTTTCGGAAAAAAAAATAAAAAGTTTTTAATTAATGGTAAATAAAAAAAAGTGAAATAAACTTTTCTTCAAATATTTTCAAACTTTAATTTTAGCAAAAAAAGAAAAAAAGAGAGATGTAAAAAAGAAAAAAAAAGGAAAAAGAAAAGAGGAAGAACCCAATTGGTTTTTAATTATCACACTCATTATCATGAGCCTAACAACCAAACATGTTTTTGTTCTCACTCTTTGCTTTTCTACCTTTTCTTTCTGATAGAGAAAATAGTGATATGATTCTAATAATTAAAAACAATATCTCTTCTAATGATTAGAATCAATATTACTGGTGAGGATTGATATTGTGCTCTTATTTGTTGTGATTTGATTCTCGTAGGTGCTATTATCACCAATTCCTTCCTTATATTGTTCATTACAATTAAGGCTAGGATTACATTGATATTGCACTATGTGAATATAAATACACAGTCTGTCATATGAAATCGAAAAAAGAAAAGAAAAACATTCTTTACACTTCTATCTTTCTTATTACCCCTCACACAGTCACACCTCCTTTCTATCTCTTTTAGGGGAAGAAGAGCAAAATTCTTATTAGAGGATGTAGTAAAAATAAGAAGAGAGAGAAGGTAGTTATATTGTAGGGAACAAAAGAATGAGATTGATAAAGAAGAAGAGGAACTCAAACGTTTAAAAGGTATGTCAGTGCCTATATTTTTTATTTATGCATTCCCAAATTTTCACTATATTTTGTTTTAATATTATACGCTTTTTTTTTCTCCACCTACTTTTGGCCTTCTTCTTTTTTATCTTATTCTAAAACTCATAACAAAAAATAGTTTTCCTCATTTCTTTTAGTGTTTGTCCAACACAAATTTTCAAAATTCTTTTTTTCTTCAGAAAATATAAAAATATATATAAAAAACTAAAATAAAAAAATAGTTTTCTTTGATTACTTTTTAGTGTTTGTCCGGTCGCTCGCATCGCATGATACTCATTTCTAAATAATTAAAAATATCAAAAAAACATAAAAGAGTTTTCAAAATTGTAAAAAAAAAAAAATAGAAGTCAAATCAACATTTTTTTTAAAGATTCATAAAGAACTACGTAACCCTGATTCTCCATTGTAGATGTAGATACGTAAGAGCGAGGATTAATCCTTGTCGGACCCAAAAACCAAAAAATTAATTTTGTTTCTTTTGTACATTCATTTATTATTATTTTTGGGGAAAATAAATATTTTGAAAAATCATATCCTTTTGCACATTTAACTAAAGGTACTATCTTAGGACGACGATGTGGGGTGCTAATACCTTCCCCACGCGTAACCGGCTCCTGGACTCCATGGAATGCAAAAGTAACATAAAAATTGAAGAAGAGAGTGGAGAGAGAGGAAAGGAAATTAGGCCCCCTAAGGGTTCCTAAACTCCGAAGTTCTGAGCTAATCTTTTCTGCTTCCCTAGTCTCTTTATATAGAACTTGGATTGAGCTTTTCTATTGCTAAAATCTCTCAAATATTTTTTAAAATAAAGATAAAGATAAAGATAAATATTATTTATCTTTATAGTGATTATGAATATGTACGTGTGTTGGGTTCTGAGCATACGTAAAATCACGTAGAAAAAATAGTGCTTTGGGAGGTCACGCAGCTAATGCAGTTTGAAAGAGACACGTCGTGCGTCGCCGCAATAATAGGAGATATAGCCTCCTCTATCGTCGCACGTCATCACAAACCATCGTCGGAACCATCGTTGCACAATGTTGCTGCAGACCACCATCGAATACCACATCGCTACTGCAAAAGGGAGGGTTTCAAGCTTTCAAGAAACACAAATGGAGGCAAACAAACATTGTCGAACACTGTTGTTGCACGGTGTTGCCGTAGACCACCGTCGACCACTGTCGTCACACATCGTTGTTGTAAAAGGGAGGGTTTCAAGCTTTCGAGAAACGCAAATGGAGGCAAACGAAAATGGTACGTTTGGTACCTTTGGTGGTTTTCACGCACAAAGAAATGGAGGCAAACAAACTCAAAGCCCTTTCGCACAAAGTTGGAAGTACTAGAGAAGACTAGCTGAAATTAAAAACTTAAGGTTCACGTCTAACACCTCTATGTTAGACGTAAATTTCAATATTTACGTCTGACCGCACATAGTCGAACATAAATTTATGTCTGATTCATTTAAACCAAACATAAATTTACTTCTGACTATGTGAGGTCAAACATAAATATTGATGATTTATTTACAAATATGTGACCGATATTTTGAATGTATGATCTCTATGTCAGACATGAATACACAAATATAAAAGTTTTTTTCTGGGTTAGTGAAATAATTGTGAGTGAGAAATAAAAAAAAAATCCTCCCTTTTAAATTTAAGAATATTATGAAAAAGAAATTCTTAACAACAACGAACAGATAGTCTCACAGCCACTTAAGTATGTGACTGGTCGTAGCTCAACTTTTTCTTCCTAAAATCAATAGTCATGTCCCGTATTCCAAGCCAAATTAAATAGTCAACTATTTGATATGAAATCTAAAAATAAATATGACCAATGTTTGGATAAACATGTAAAAAAAAAATATAGGAGGGATTATAAGATGCAACAATTAACAAAGAATTCAACCTATAACGAGCCTGTTGCTTTACATGTGACAGATATGGAAATTCAGTACTTACATAAAACGAAAAATTGAATCAGTGAGAAATCCCAAAGAAACACAACTTTATTTTTTAAGTTTTAGGACTTTTCAAAATACGAAAGATATACATGATATATTTATAAGAAGGAATTTATTGTATTTTATATATATATATATATAATATATTAAATATTAAATATTTATGATATCTCAATTTTAAGTTAAAATAATAACTATTTTTTAAAATTGAAATATTTTTTAAAAATTAATTTAAATAAAATAAATATAAAATAATATTCTCAATATAGTCGAAGAACTAAAGCAACAATCAACGGGAAAAGAATTTTAAAGATTGTGAAAACATGATGAAACTTACGTCCATGGCATTATGAAAAAGATATGAATTGGAATTTTAAGTGCCTCTGCCATATGAGTATGGCCTAAAGATGTACCAATGTCAATGGTAATGTACAAGATATTAATTAAATAGAAATATTTATAGTTCACACAGAACACAAACTTTGGTTAAGTATTTAGGGATATTGTGTCAAATGAGCTTCTAGGCCTTTATAATTCACACAGATCATAAATTCATCAATCCTTGTTTTCAATACGCTTAAAAATAAAAAATAAAAACCCGCAGAAATCTTGTATACTGCTTTAATAGGGAAGTAACTTTTTCAGGCTTACTAATGTATGCTAACGAAAACACTAATCCAACATTGTTTCATAATTTAGAAACTCATCATACTCACTGAACGAGAAAATATAGATATGCACAAATTCATCTAACCATAATATCTACGTATGTAACTAACAAGAAAGCATACCATTTCTAGATGTTGTGGCACATAATCAAAGGATTCGACCAAAGACGGAACTTAGACAAAAAATTTAAGGGTGTCAAATTATATTTTTTATATATAAATTATTTTTTTAACTGAAAAAATATATTTATTTCTTTTACTCAAAACAAGCAGACATAATAGTAAAATCCAAAAAAAATGTCTATCATCCATTATCATATCATAAAATAACTATAAAAAGTTATAATTAAATGTTAAATATTACTTTTAGTCAAAGTGCTCCTCTACCATTCTTTAAATGCTTGAAATATTCCATAATTGAATTAGAACTAAAACTTATTACAATATTCCTTTCAATATAAACTATTTGTTAAAGAATTTTCAAATTCATTATATGTAATTCTATGAACTTTCTTTTCTTCAAATTTTGAACTCGTGAAATTTCTCAAGTTCAGTTGATGTAGACACATTTTTTTCATCTTCATCGCAAATCTCCCTTTTAAAAAAGAAACAATTCTTTTACCCTAAATCCTAAACCACATGTAAAAGGAAAATAGATGATTTCAAAATAAACAAAGTTAGAAAATGAACTTACTCAAAAGAAAAAATTGTTTTGTCCAAAATTATCCTTAAAACCTCAATTTCGATGTGGTAGCACTTGATTTTGAAAATAATGAAAGATTGAGATTGAAAATTAAGTCAGAAAGGAGAGATGAGAAACAAATAAAGGTATGGAAGAGAGAAACCAAAAGAAGAAGAAAAAGAAAGTACAGAAGGACGGGAAAACTTTGTTTTGAAGTTTAAAAGAAAATATTTTTAAACTAACTTAATATTTTGATGTTAATTAGGAAAACATGACATCTATTGTTTATTAGAAAAACATAAATTTTGTTTAATATTGATAGATATTGTTGACATTTTTTATAATAATATTTTTTATTAACTATATTTATATTTGATTATTATAAATTTGTATAACTCTTTATTATAATTATATTCACCATATGTATATTTTAAATACAAGAAAATTAATTCTATCCAATATTTTTTTATATTTAAGAATAATAATATTAAAATATAATTTTAAAATATATTTGAAAATAAAATAAGAATTTTTGGAAGAGTCGTGCTCTCCTTAATCCTTAAGGATCGTCCTTGCCCAACGATAGAATTTGGTAGAAGGAATATCTGGTAGGAATATGTGAAGGAGTAATTTTTCCCCAGAAAAAGGGTTCAATAATTTCTCTTATTTATTTACCATATATTGTTCATTTTGTAAGAAAGGCTAATACGCTTGATATACTTTTAATTTAGTATGATTCATAACTTTCTTTAGTTTTGTTATTTTACTCTTGTTTTTATCACAGACATTTTTTAAATAATAAGAAATAAAAATATCATTATATATATATATATATATATATATATAATTTATCTTTTATTAATCTACTTATCTATTTAAATATATCTAAATATTATCTGTATAAATAGTACCTAAATAAGTATATTATCTTTCTATCTAAAATATATCTATCTATCTAAATATTTATATATTTATCTATCTAAATAGATAAATATTTACGAAATATATACTTATCTAAATATTATGTATCTGAAAATGTGTATTATCTATCTATCTAAAATATATCTATCTATCCAAATATTTATATATCTATCTATTTAAATATATAAATATTTACAACATATATACTTATCTAAATATTATCTATCTATCTAAATAGATAAATATTTACAATATATATTACTTTTCTAAATATTTATATTATCTATCTATCTAAAATATATCTATCTATAGAAATATTTATATATCTATCTATAGAAATATTTATATATCTATCTATATCTAAATAGACAAAAATTTATGTATCTAAATAAACAAATAATCAAATCTCTTAATATAAATACTAACAAAGGAATTTTGATTGTAATTTTTTTAAAAATATAATATTTGATATGATAAAACAAAAATACTTAATAATAATTGTCTAATATTTTTTCTCGGGAAAGCAAAACTATAAATAATTATATTCTAAAAACTATGAAAAATCGTGTTAAAATAAATAACACGTAAATGATGTTATTTAATATTTTATTCTACTAAATAACTAAAATCTATCTAATAATAAGTTTTTTAAAAAAAAGGCAGTAAAAAGATAAAACTCTTATCTAGGAGCCTATAAGAAAACACTAAGAAAAAATGGAAAGATAAATTAAACTAAATATATAAAATTGATTTAATAAATTAATTAAAAATAATATAGATTTAATTAAAAATTAAATTTTTTAATATTTAATAATTAAATTAGTAATATAAATTGATTTGAAAATAATTAAACTTATCAAAGAATTAAGATTTAATTAAAAGATAATAAAGTTAAAAGATAATAAAGATTTAAGATTTATTGAAAAGATAATAAAGATAAAAGGTTTATATTTGCTTTCTTCCTTTTAGTATAAAAGTAGTTCCTCTCACACCACTTCAAAGTGTTCTCTTCCTAAAGTTTGATTTCAGAGTGCAAAAAAGAGTGAGTTAGTATTTGATCGTGTGATTATAGTAGTGCTCTCTGATTTGATTTGATTCTATTCGATTCGAAAGTGTTCTTGTGAAAAACATTTTGTTAAACGCATTAAAAGGTGTGATTCTCAATGACATCAGTGACTTGTGGAAGGGGTAACGATCTCCAAGCTCTAGTTGCCATCATGGTGGATCAATATTTGTGTCGCAACAAATTCTACCAAACAAGGGCCACCTATTGCAACGAAGTCTTGCCACACTTTTCCAATCTGCCACCAAGCGAGGTTATTCGTCCTACTTTTTCTATCTTTCGATTTTTTTTCTTGTCTTTCCAATTTTTACAAATGAATTGATGTTCTTTCATTCTATGTTTAAAATCCAAGTGTAAGTTTAAATTTCAATAGTGTTCTTATCACACCTAATATACACAATAGTTTTACTTCACTTAGAAGTTGAGGTCTAAGGCACTTTAATTACTTAAAGCGAACAATACCTCAAATGTATGGTGATTGACACTGATTTTTATCATCAAACCTTGGATCGGAACATTGATCTGTCATGGTTTTGTCTTTAAAAGGCGCTTTGAAGGGTGAAAGGAGAAAAGAATATTTAAACTTCCTTAGGCCTCAGATTTCTAAACGAAGTGGGATTATTGTTGGGTGTGGTAGGAATAATAAATCTCTCCTAAAAGACCTATATTTTTTCTCATCAATTTTGTTTTCTTGGTATCCCAGAATTTGATGAATTTGGAGGAGATATTGAATCAATATATACTTATGAAGAAACAAAATATACGGTTGGAGGCGGAAAAGGTCATGCTGATGCAAGAGAAAAATAGAATCCAAATGTTGTTGCAAGACATTCAGAAAGCTACGAACAATTTCAATGCAAGATCACCCATGTCTAATGTCACAACCGTGGTCACAAATCCTACAATTGTTCCTCCAATGAAAAATTCTATCCAAGATCCTCTAGGTAGGCGCACAGATTTTATAGTTGTTAATGAATTAAAATATGGTTATTGTTTTTTTTTTCATCTTTGAGTTTTTTTTTCCTCTTTTAACCTATTGATTGTTTTTTCTACTTTTTATTAGCTGTGTCTTCTACTGCAATTTTTCCTGTGCAAAACACAACGTCGTTGCCACCACCTAAACCCATGTTCGATGCAAACTTCACATCACCTATGATTAAAGTGTCTGACATGAAGAGAAAAGATACTCTGACAGTAGATGGGTGTGCAGTTTCAAAGAAACCTCGTGGTAGACCACCTGGGAAGAAGAAGCAAGTCCAATGTATGATTGTTTTATGTTTGCATAAAGTATACCACTTAATTTTCATATGTCATCAATTTAATTTTTAACATTCTCCTCATTTATAGGTACAAACATGTTGCTACCATCTCCTAATAACAAAGTAGATTCTGGATGCTCTTCTGCATCGACTGAATCCTTGGTCGCAAACTTTGCAAAAAAGGAATTACAAATTTCATCTAATTTAGTTTCGAGAACACATCCCACAATCCATTCATTGCAAAGTGATACATATGTGTCCCTACCTCCTACTCAGATTTCTCCTTATGCAACATGTAATAAGGAGGTCACTACCCCTTCTTACAATATGATTTCAACCAAGAGAGATATGGTTGAACCTGTGAAACAAATGGTCTGTAAAGAAGGCAATAGTAATTTTTCTCCTGTTGTGGCAGATAATGATGAAACACACAAGGAAAATACAGGCAAAGAAAGTAACAAAGATATAAACAAAACAAGTACAAGGATTTTGGATGCTAATTCTTTCCATAAACATGAAAACTTGGATAACTCATTTTCAGTGGAGAATCCTACTTCTGAGTCTAACAAGGAATAGTCGATTGGTCGCAAATTGATTGTTCAAATACAGGATTGGACAATTGGTCATACTCAGATTTTTTTAACTTCGAATAGTTTAATCATTCACTAAAATGTCAAAAGATATAAAAATGTTAAATTATTTGTTGATCATTCTTGGAAATATTGTTTAGAGACATGTTTATATCTATTATCTTTTAACAAATTGCCTATTAAATTCAATTTATAATGTAACTCTGGTAGTTAATATAGTTAATATTCTGACAATAAATTCTTTTATTTATAACCGCTCTTCGAAATATATCTTTGTAATAATTGTTCCATCTATTGTTTTTCTTTTCTCTTCAAAACATCTCAATTAAGCTTACCTCTAAACAATTTTCTTGATTAAATTTTAAGATAAACTTTGTTGATTCATAGACCTCTTCTGATATCATGTAAATATTATTAGCTAATTAGCATGTGTTTAGCACTCGGATGATAAAACAAACTTGACGGGCTAGAAACAGAATAGGACAAGCTCGTCAACCTGTTTTTTAAAAGTCTGTTTTAAGGATGTAAATATATAATAATATTATAATTAAAATTAAACAATTAAAATTTAAAAATATTTAGTGTATTTTAATATATATATATATATATATATATATATATATATATATATATTTAATAAAAAATCTTGTTCAGAACAGATTCTTGTTAAATAATTAATATTTTGCAAATATTTTAAAATGCTGGGTTTAGAATTCATTCTAAACATCTAGTTACGGCCATATTCACAAACATTTTCAAGTGCAAAATACTGATACAGAACACATACATTCGGAGCACATACATCAACTAAAAGCCACAGAAAATTTACTTACATACTGAAACTCAAGCAGTGAGAATAGAAGCATGCACAGAATTATACAATGACCTGACAGGGTGACAAGCAAATCTCATAAATGCAGTAAATATTTGCGATTCACGTAAAAAAAAAGGTTGGCCTTGATCCACTGGATTCGAATCAGGAACAACCAAAACATCTTCTTAAAGAAAAAAAACTAGATGGTTGCGGATCTGCATCAGCGTCTGATTTTTTTTGAGGAAGCTGCTTAAAAAATGCTTTCACAGCTCCTGTCACTCCGTCCTCATTTTCCATGGCCTTAGCAAGTTCAATTGCACGTTCCTTTACCTGGAATAATATTAAGCAAATGTAATGGTTATCTTTCAGCTATAACGCACCCAAGAAAAAAAAAATCCACTAAGTTTGCATTGCATGGCAGAACACCAAAAAAATTAAGGTAGATGCCAAGATGTCATAACACTTCTTGTTCCTACATTACTGGTTCATCCATCTACAACGCTAGTGACACTGCTTTGGTGGCACACACTAGTGATTCATTTTCTCGCCTCTATCAATTTCCTTCTTTGGGTCCCCCAGACTATGGTGTGATTCATCACATTTAGTAATCATTCTCTCTTTTACACCTTTACTGCTGCTGCCAATTTGCCTTTTATAACTGTTTTGGTTCGCAATCAAGCTTGTGGCATTGGTACTACCCTCCCATCCTTTACTATTGACTTTGTTCTTTATTTCTCAAATTGCCCTCTTAATTTACTACTTTTACCTAATTGACCAAATGATATTATCCACACCTTCACTTAAAATTAAAGAGAAGAAGATTTTAGAGTGAATTTGAGAGTGTGTTCTCTCCTCTTAGGTTTCAATATTTATAGTACATGAGATACAATGGATGAGAGGAAAGAGGAGAATTCTAGAAGATGCTCCTAGGAACTAGAACTAAGCATGCTCCTAAGAACTAGGACTAAAGCATGCTCCTAGGAAAATGAATCTCCTTTAAGACTATTTATTCTAACATTTCCCCTCAAGCTGGAGCATACAAATTGTATGTGCCAAGCTTGGAACATATAAATTCAATCCTAGGACCTCTCAAGGATTTTGTTAATACATCTGCAAGTTGTTCATTTGATCCTATAAATTCTGTGCAAATTTCTTTGGTCATCAATTTTTCTCGAATAAAGTGACAATCAATTTCAATATGTTTGGTCCTTTCATGGAACACTGGATTAGAAGCGATGTGGAGAGCAGCTTGATTATCACAATACATCTTCATTGGTTGAATGTTGCAAAAACCTATTTCTTGTAGAAATTGTTTAACCCATATAAGTTCACATGTTAGGGATGCCATTGCTCTATACTTTGCTTCAGCGGATGATCGTGCAACAATATTTTGCTTTTTACTTTTCCACGAGACTATATTTCCTCCAAGAAAAACACAATATCCCCGTGGTAGAACGTCTATCCATAGGAGAACCAGCCCAATCAGCATCACAATATCCAAAAACTCGAGTATTCCCTTTATCCTCGTAAAGTAGTCCTTGTCCTGGAGCTTTTTTAAGATACCTTAGAATACGAATGACAGCATTCCAATGATCGATAGACGGATTCTGCATGAATTGACTCACAACACCAACTGCAAAGGATAAATCTAGTCTGGTAATAGTAAGATAAATAAGTTTTCCAACTAGTCTTTTGTACCTTTCTGGATCAGAGAAAGCTTCTCCCTGTTCTGCCATTAATTTCTGATCTGGATCCATGGGACAATCCACTAGTTTACAGTCGACCATACCTGTCTCTTTAAGGATGTCAAGAGCATATTTCCTTTAAGAAATTACAACTCCTTCCTTTGACTTGGCTACTTCTAAATCCAGGAGGTTGCTCCATGTAAACTTCCTCTTCAAGGTCTCCATGCAGAAAAACATTTTTAATGTCTAGTTGATGAAGGGGCCAATGACGAATGGCTGCCATTGCAAGAAAGAGTCTGACGGTAGTCATTTTGGCTACTGGTGAAAAAGTATCACTGTAATCAAGCCCATAGATTTGAGTGTATCCTTTGGCCACCAATCGTGCCTTAAGTTGATCAACTTCACCGTTGGGTCCAACTTTAATGGCATAGACCCATCGACAACCTACTATCTTTTTCCCAGAAGGAAGAGGAACTAACTCCCATGTTTTGTTGTGTTCAAGAGCCTGCATTTCAGAAATCATGGCTTGTCGCCACCCAGGATGATCAAGTGCTTCTTTCATAGTTTTAGGAATAGTAATGGAAGAGACAGAAGAAATAAAAGAGAAATAGGAAGGAGATACCCTATGATAACTAAGAAAATTGTAAATAGGATGAGGATTTCGAGTAGATCGTGTACCTTTGCGGATGGCAATGGGCCAATTCAAATCATCATGATCAGAAGTCGTGGTACCAGGTGATGATGGAGAATGACCTTCAAAAGAGGACTCACCTTGGAGTATTGGTCTAGCTATTTGGTTCCTGCGTTGATAAGTAATAATGGGTGGAGACAACGGCTCAGTAGGATCGGGTACGGTATTTTGGACCATCGGAGCCGGAGACTCAATGAAGGGAATAGGTAGAACATGTTGGATAGAATTTGAATCACAAGTAGCAGTAGGGAAGAAGGTAGATTGCTCAACAAAGGTGACATGGGCAGTCATGTAGTACTTCTTGGTCTCGGGATAGTAACATCGATATCCTTTTTGAAGACGAGAATAACCCAAGAAGACACATTTGATAGATCTTGCTGAGAGTTTGTCTAGACCTGGAGACATGTCATGGACAAAACATACACAACCAAAAACACATGGAGTGATATGAAAGAGAGGCTCTTTTGGAAATAGAATGGAATAAGGAACTTTATTTTTAAGATAAGAAGAAGGCATCCTGTTAATGAGATAACATGCAGTTAGGATAGCATCACCCCAATAATGAATCGGCATATTTGCACCAAGCAATAAGGTACGAGCAGTTTCAACTAGATGTCTATTCTTCCTTTCTGCTATACCATTTTGTTGAGGTGTATGAGGGCAAGTAGACTGATGCAAAATGCCATGTGAGCTTAAGAGCATGGATAATTCAGAGGAAAAATATTCTTTAGCATTATCGCTTCTGAAAATTTGATTATTTTTCCAAGTTGATTTCGAATTTCATTTAAGAAGGATATAAAAATTTGCAAAAGTTTAGAACGATCCTTCATTAAATAAATCCAGGTACATCTAGAAAACTCATCAATAAAAGTAACAAAATATCTGAAGCCAGAAGATGACACACGGCTTGGCCCCCAAATGTCAGAATGGATAATAGAAAAAACAAAATCACATCTAGATTCAGAATGTTTAGGAAAAGAAGACCTCACATGTTTCCCTAATTGACATGATTCACATTCCAAAGTTTGGAGACTATTGAGTTCAGGGACCATCTTCTTTAGTTTCGTCAAATGAGGATGTCCTAAGCGGTCATGTAGAAATTTAGGAGATGAAGCAACACAAGATATAGATGGGCTAGAACCAAGGTAATAAAGCAACACAATTTAATGATTTTGTTAATTGACTTAAAGAGATGAGACTAAAGGGACACTCAGGAACGAAAAGAACAGATTTTAAGTTCAAAGAAGGAGAAAGAGAAACTTGACCAATTCCTTGGGAAGCTACTTTGGATCCATTAGCAAGGGTTATGAAATGAGATGTTTTAGGAAAGGAGAGAGGAGAACAAGGAGATATTACCAGAAATATGATCAGATGCACCTGAGTCAATACTCCATGGGTTTTCACTCTTCGTAGATTGTGAAATGCATGCAGTTGACAAACTAGGAGTTGTAGATGATTGAGCTAGGTTGCTCGATTTCAACTTTAAATATTCCTGATATTCTTCTTCAGAGAATTTTGTCTCAGAACTTTCAGCTTTGGAAATATTGGCTGTCTTTCCAGGAAAGCCATGTAATGAGTAGCAATTCTCTTGAGTGTATCCCATTCTTTTACAATATGTGCATTGGGGACACCCTCTAGCACCACGCCCTCCTCTAGCACCACGATTTCCTTTACCACGAAATGAAATCATAGCAGAAGACTCAGCATTCTCTTGGACATTTCTATGCTTAAGGGATGGAACACGAAGGAGGCGTGTTATCAAGTTCTCCATAGAAGGGACTTTTTGACTAGTTAGAATTTGATCCCTAATACGATTAAATTCCGGATTCATTGCTCGAAGAATCATAACCATGTAAAACTTATCCAACTTTACTTTTATTTCTTCTAATGAGTCCACTTCTAAGAACACCTTTAATTCCTCAACAGCAGATTGAGCTTCAGCCATAAAAGTTACCATATCATTGTCAAATTGCTTTAAAGAAGATAGTCGATTAGCCGAATCGTAGAGCCGTTGGATATCATTTGCGAATATATTTTGGGCCTTCTTCCAAAAAGAATGACATGTTTTAAAGGCCCTAAGCGTACTCAAAATATTAGGCTCTACTGATTGCCAAAGTAGGGAACAAAGCTGAAAATCAGTTTTCTTCCATTGCTGAATTTGATCTTTTGGCACTGAGCTTCCATCTTCCAAATGATCATGAAACCCTTGACCAAGGAACCAAAGTTCCACAGATGCAGACCAAGACAAGTAATTTTTTCCATTTAATTTTTCCGAAGTTATGGAAGTAGTGCCCGAAAAAGATGGAATACTCCCTGAAGACATGATAAGTTGACAGTAGCTGGTGGACTATCTGAAAAAAAACAGCAGAACCGAAAAAAAAACAGGGGTTCAAGAAAGAATCTTAGGTTTTTAGGAGAGAGAACCCTTGGAGACTCACCAAAACGCTGTGAAACTAGAAACGAAGGACAAATATGGACTCACGGTGCTCTGGCGAGTCAGACGAAGGTGGTCTGGAGACGATCCGGCGACGGGACGGTGGTGCATGAGACCCACGCGCCTACGGAAGCAGCGACGTTGAATGGTGCGTGAAGCAATGAACGGAGGCGCGACCACCGAGGTTAGATTGCGCTCCTCGAGGCAACTCGAACCCAGGTGCTGGATGGCAAAAATACGGCGGCGGCCGACGGCGGACAGCGGCAGACCAGTGACAATTCCTTTGACAGAGACAGGCAGAGCGGGATCGACCCGCTCTGATACCAACTTAAAATTAAAGAGAAGAAGATTTTAGAGTGAATTTGAGAGTGTGTGTTCTCTCCTCTTAGGTTTCAATATTTATAGTACATGAGATACAATGGATGAGAGGAAAGAGGAGAATTCTAGAAGATGCTCCTAGGAACTAGAACTAAAGCATGCTCCTAGGAACTAGGACTAAAGCATGCTCCTAGGAACTAGGACTAAAGCATACTCCTAGGAAAATGAATCTCCTTTAAGACTATTTATTCTAACAACTAAAAAAATATTGCCTTCCAGGATTGGATATCAAGTCAGACGATTGGTGACGTCAAGTGAGTCATATGACCTTTACTGTCTCTATCCATCACCATCAATATGATCATCAACGGTCTCTCAAATGATAATTCATGCACAATTAGGACATTCCAGCTTAACAAAATTGCTAAAGATTTGTAAAGTTAAAACATTTGTCTACTTTGAACTGTGAGTCATACCAATCAAGAAAACATGTTTGTCGGTCTATCCTAGTAATCTTAACAAACTATCTGTCTCCTTTTTCTTTAGCTCACTTTGATATTTAGGATCTTTCTCATACTATTAACCTTTTGGTTTTAAATATCTTACTACTTTCATTGATGATTATTCTAAATTTACTTAGACTGGGTTAATGAAGAATCAATCATAAGTGATTTCTATATTTCAAAGTATTCCCATATGTATTTTTATGATGACAATGCTAGTGAATATTTGTGTAACCAATTGCAGCAATTCATGACATCCAATGGGCTCCTTCATCAAACTTTGTGTCATGATTACCCTTCAACAAAATAAAGTAGTCACACAAAAACAAACATCTTATTGAAGCTACTCAGACACTTCACCACAATTATCTTCCTTACCATTTTTTTCTTTATTCCCCCTCTATACATGTCTTCCTTTATGTTTTTGGTACCACATGTTTTATACATAATCTCAGCTGGTTGAGAAAAAACTTTCTCCTTAGCCATTCAAATGTGTCTTCGTGAGAAATCATTGCTAAAATAAAAAAAGGGTATCGATGTTTCTCTTTCCTTATCTTCATAGGTATTTTGTGTATGTTGACGTCAATTTCTTTGCTTTTGTTCCATATCATACAACTGTTCATTCTAATGACTCCCAAAAGCACATTGTGCGAGACACCCAAGCATATTGCCTCTAATCCTATCTTTAGTGAGAGGACTCAAGATATTGACGTGGATTGTCATTTTATAAGAGAAAAATTGGAGTTTGGAGACATCACCACTAGATTTGTCAACTGTAATAAACAATTGGTTGATATATTCACCAAGTCACTATCAGGTCTAATGATTGATTATATTTGTAGAAAGTTGAGCACATACAACCTATATAACCTATATACTCCATCTTGAGGAGAAGTGTTATAATTATAGAAATAAGAAGCTAATCCTATATAATCAGAAATATTGTTGAAGTTATACAAATAAGGAGTTGATCCCATATAATCACAAAATCGAGATTATATATATTATTAGTAACTATTTTATCTAGTCATTTGTTATTAGAGGATATCCAATCTCCTATATTTATTATTACTTCTTTATTCTCAATATGAATAAAGCGCATGTGTTGCCTTAGAAACATATAGTTTCAACTCAATGTTTCCATCCTCCCAAGATTTTAATAGTCACCAATAAGTGCTTCCAATGGAGAGATATAGGTATAGTGACAAAACATTGGATAGGAGAGGCAGCGGGTGATAACTAAAGAAATTATAGATTGAACTAGGGATCAAAAATAAAATAAAATAAATAACTTTACAAACAACAATGGAAAAATCATATGTAGAGTCAATGGAGCCAAACCTAGTACAAGAGGCCAGAGGAGAACCTAGTTACCTATACTTTCCGTATGGTGCATATCATTTGGCACATAATTCAAATGGAGTTATTAAGTGTTGGAGATCCCATAGTGACTTGAAATATGATTAAATTACAACATATAGGTGAGTGCAAACCTCACCTTAAAACTCAATTTTGAAGTTGAATTAGACCTAAAATGCACTTTCTAGGAATAAGTAAAAGAGGCCAAGGACCTAGTGGCTCCAGTGGAAGACAAACTAAAAACATAGAAGAAAGGAAAAACACGTGCAAAAGCAATGGGGAAACACTATAGGCTAAATACTCCTTTTGACGTGTGGTGAGACTAAGAAACACATTTATGGCATGAGTAAATACCAACTTGAAAACAAAGAGCATAGCTGAATATCTGGATATTATTGGCTTGATAAAAAGCACCAAATGGGACATGTATTGAGGTACAAAGAACAAGAAAAAGAGGAAAAAATTATCCTAAATCTAGGGCATATCAATTCAATATTCTATAATACAAAAAGCTTTCCTAAATACAGCAATCCTTCCCACAATATATATACACAAACATAATAGGAAATAAAAACAGAAGATTATCTACACAAAACTCCAAAAATTTCTAGTTGTATATTATTTTTTATTCACAACATGCACGCGGTTAAACATTACAAATTACCATTTTAAACTCGTTTTAGAGGTCCAAAAGTTACTCAAGTAAGATATTAATTTTTAGTATTTCTCAAGGTAAGTATTATGAGAGCAATTCATATATTATAATACGTAAACTATATTTTCATATTGATTGATGAGTTTAGTTCCAATATTTACTTTTATAAAAGTTATAAGTAAACATTTTTGCTTATAGTTTTGTTATTTCATGAAACTTAAATTTACCTTAGGATCTAGCATAAATTCTATTGCACCAATCAACTTGGGAAGCGAAAACTCATCAACTGGGATAGGTGGAGGACCAACTCCTCTGGCATGTACTCTATCACCCCAAAATGGTTGATCACCGAAAAAGGGAACTATCGTTGTTGGGCACTATCACAAAAATACCCATATTAAACATATTATCAGAAGACATGATAATATTACAAAGGATCTATAAAGCAACGAATTTCTTACAGCAGCTTTGAGCCCTGCAGCTGTTGTTCCAGCACCCCCGTGATGAACCTGCAAAAATTGAGTAAAACTACAAGAATAAAAATTTGCGAAAAGATAATTTGCACACGATTTCATTCATAAATATACTGATGTAACCTGACTCTTCTACATGCATGCAGCCCTAAAATCAGTTACATTTTTCCCAAGTGTCTGAATTCAGTGAATTACTCTAGTTAAGAATCAGTCAGCAGGTCCTATCTTTTATAAAAAGCAAGAATGCTAGTGTATGACTGTACTAACTGCAATCATAACTTGGTTGGCATCTCAGTCGGTACCAATCATCTGCAACATTTGTAATATATTATCAAAAATAAGATGGGGCACCAAATCAAACCCATCAACAAGAAACTATAGGTATTATAGTAATCAATGGCTAAGTCAAGATTGTAACTAAGTTTCTCCACATCAAGAAATAGAACTTGGTAATGAAAGAGCAAAATCTTTTTAATGTAATTTATTGATGTGAATGTAGAGCAAGTGCATATATATTTTGTTAACTTCTCAGATGGAGAAGGTTTTGATGATCTTGATTCTTTGAATGATAGGGGTAACATGAATCGAAAACATTTCTGGTTAGGTGCTGGTCTTCATGATTCAAGAAGTTAGTACTATAAGAATGAAAACGTTCCCTCAAGTTAGTTACACACCGTTGTTTTCATCTTCATGTCGTGAAAGAAATTGTAGTACTATAAGACACATGCTACTATGTAAAAAATTTTAGTAAACAAAAATACTAGATTAAGTATGCTGAAAAAGATGCATATGAATGGAACTTAAAGATTCATTCAATATACAAATGATGTTCCCTAGAAACACTGAAGCATGATTATGTAAGCTTTGTACCCAACAGACTTTCCAGATTTGTGAAACAGCAAACATGGGCTGGAAGGCCATGATTATCCAACAAATTATGACTTCGACCGGTTTAAAGAGTTTGAAAGTTCAGTAGACATATGATCTTTTATTCTAATAATTCAATGTGACTTGTACTACTATAATGGATGGACTAAGGAAAAGTCTGACCGAAAGGAAATATTTAGCTACTTGAGAATTTAAAGTTGGAAAAGTATGTTTCGTGTGTTTAATTTACCTTTTAAAAAATAACATTCTTAAGGATGGTTTAGCAAGTTTTCCTGCAAAACGCATCCTCATTTGGGGTGGGAATCTAATATTCCTAAGTTAAAATACAAGTTTTACAGAAAAAAAAAAAAAAAAACAGATAACTCCAATTAGTTTAATGTACAAAAAATCAAGGATTTTAGTAAAAATAGCATATTACTCTTTGGTCTTTAAAAAGGTCATACAAATATTCACAAAAATATTTCTAAGAAACCAAACAAAATTTAGTCATTCCTATGAATCACAATTCACACAGTTCATGATTCACCAGGAATCATAAGTTTCGGGTATGAAAAGACTTCCCTGGTACCAAACACCCTCTAACAAGAACTAGATAGTATAGTAGTCTTACCACTGCCTTGCAATGCAAGAAAAGCCAATCATGAGGGCAATTATCCAATAAGTATATTGAGTCCTTTGGTTCTGTCACTGGGAAGAAAAATATGTTGTTGAAAAACACGTAAAAGAAATACTATTCCAACAAGAAAACAAAAATTAGAAATATTCTTACAATTCCCAAGACCTCCCCATCCTTTATTGATTATGCCTCTCTGTCCAGTGGTCTCCAGTGCATCTACAATTATTTCTGTCATCTTTTTTGGTTCTTGAACAGGCTGCCGGAAAAATGAGAGAGTAGAAATAAGATTAAAAACATTATTCATGTTCTTAGAAAAATAAATTTAATAAAGGAGGATAAAAATGGGGATAAGATATCCTCCTCAAGAAAAAATAAAAAGATGTAATGTATTACATAAGGATACAGTCAATAATTGCCCTACAATATTTCTAACTTTCCCTATTTAATGTTACAATCTTTAATGATACAAAATTATAACAAAGAAAAACATAGAAACAAGGTTAAGATATCCTCATGATAAAACTATTAAACAAGAATCTTACAGAAAAAGAGACGAAGCTGAAAGAAGTTAGATTAGAAAAATAGAAAAGGGAAGACTTTTATCGAATACTTTAGGCCCATTTTGGTGGTCAAGGTAAGATAGGAAAAATAGTCATCTTTTAAGACTAAAAATATGATAAAAAGAGTTTAAGAGATTGATTATCTCTTCGTTGATCTTTGTTATTTGTAGAAGAAAACTACATTAGAAACACCAAAAGGTACAAGAAAAAGCCTAGGTAATTGATGCAAATAAGTAAACAGTTCATACGAACAAAGGTACGAGGAAAAGCCTAGGTAATTGATGCAAATAAGTAAACAGCTCATACGTACGTACACCGTATAGTAGCTTTCCAATACAATGGATTTAATGAGGTTCCTTAAGGATTTTGTTGACACATCTACAAGTTGATCATTGGATTTGACAAACTCAGTACAAATTTACCTGCCAATAACTTTTTTTAAATGAAATGACAGTCAAATTATTTGTGTTTAGTCCTCTCACAAAGTACTAGATTCAAAGCATGTGGAGAGCAGGTTGGTTATGACAAGACATCTTCAATTGTTGGATCTCAATTTCAATTCTTGAAGAAATTGCTTCACCCATACAAGTTCACAAGTGTGAGATGCCATTGCCCAACATTCAGCTTCGACACTAGATCGGGTAACCGCAATTTGTTTCTTGCTTTTCCGAAAAAAAATGTTTCCTCCAATGACAAC
This sequence comes from Vigna unguiculata, assembly GCF_004118075.2. Classification (NCBI taxonomy): domain Eukaryota; kingdom Viridiplantae; phylum Streptophyta; class Magnoliopsida; order Fabales; family Fabaceae; genus Vigna; species Vigna unguiculata. Next base: position 9,149,388 of record NC_040288.1, on the reverse strand, counting down.
ACAATACCCTGCAGTAGAGTGTCTATTCATAGGATGCAGATGATAGCATTTAATATACAAGGATTTGCCAATAACTTTTGATTTGGATCTGTTAAGATATCATTAATATCTTATTTTTTTTGTTATTATTCTTCATATATATTTTGGGCTTAGCCCATATTTTCTTTATTATAAATATAGCCCCTATGTGTATTTTCTACACAAGGGAGACTAATACCAAACCTAGTTTCACCATATTTAGTATCGTATCTAGAACCTAAGGATTTTTTTTTTTTTTTGCCTTTGTCACTGGATCCACTACCGTCGTCACCGTCACTGGAGATTCAGTTTCGACCGACGACCACATGGTTGTGATCGTCTCAGCTAGGCAACCCGAACGCTGTTGGTTTCATGGTCATCGGAGGTCCCACACGTCGTCTAACTGTTTCAGCCGCCATCAGCTTCCGCCGTGCATGGCGGCACGTGCGCCGATCACCACCGCTACACTCGCCTCATCCTTGGCTTTCCAGATCTGGGCTTCGTGTTTCCATTGGCGCACTTTCAATTTTTAGGGTTTTTCTCTCTCCACCATGGCATCTCTCAGATGAAACAACATCTTTGTGATCATTTTCAAACCAAAGATCTTGGAAAACTCATATATTCCTTGGGTATTGAGGTGGCACAATTTAATAAAGATGATATTGTTATTTCACAAAGGAAGTATGCACTGGATATTTTAGAAGAAACTAGGTTGATGAATTCAAAATTTCTTCACACACTCATGGATCTCAATACTAAACTTCTACCGTATCAGGGGAAGCCTATGTCTAATCCCGAACAGTATAGAAGGTTAGTTGAAAAATTGAATTATCTTACAGTTACTCGTCCTGACATTTCCTTTGCAGTCACTGTGGTAAGCCAATTTCTTAATTCTCCGTGCGAAGATCATTGGAATGCAGTCATTCGTATACTAAAGTACATTAAAGGTTCTCCTGGAAAAGGGTTGTTATATGGTTCTAATAACCATACAAGAGTTGTTTATTATTCAGATGCTGATTGGGCAGGATCTTCTGATAGAAGGTCTACATCCGGATATTGTGTCTCCATTGGAGGTAACTTGATCTCATGGAAAAGCAAGAAACAAAGTGTCATGGCAAGGTCTAGTGCAGAAGCAGAATATAGAGTCATAGCTTCAGCCGCTTGTGAGCTTGTTTGGCTTAAGCAATTGCTGAAAGAGTTACAGTTTGGAGACATTAATCAAATGACACTTATATGTGACAATCAAGTTGCTCTTTATATCAGTTTTAATCCTGTCTTTCATGAAAGGACTAAACACATTGAGATCGACTGTCATTTCATTCGAGAAAAGATTATGTCTGAAGACATCAAGACTGAGTTTGTTAACTCAAGTGATCAGTTAGCAGATATTTTTACTAAATCTTTATGGGAACCGAGAATTAGTTATATTTGTAACAAGCTCGATACATAAGATTTGTATACACCCGCTTGAGGAGGAGTGTTAAGATATCATTAATATCTTCTTTTTTTTGTTTCTATTGTTATTATTATTCATATGTATTTTTGGCTTAACCCATATTTTCTTTATTATAAATATAGCCCCTATGTGTATTTTCTACACAAGGAAGATTAATCTCAAACCTAGTTTAACTATATTTAATAGGATCCATAGGGCTATGTAGTGATTTACAGTCAAGTTTGATTCTTCAGAGATATCTAAAGCATATTTCCTTTGGGAAATTACAATGCCTTGACTTGATTAAGCCATTTCAATGCCTAGAATGTATGAAACTTACAAGATCTTTGGTTTGAAGGTGATTATATAAGTGTTCCTTTAGCTACGAGGTTCTAGTAGCATCATCTCCTATAATAACTATGTCACCAACATACATAATTAAGTAAATACATTTTCTAGGCAACATATGACAACAAAAAACCGAATAATCAGCCTCACTATGTTTCATTTCAAAAGTTTGAACAATTTAACAAAATTTTCCAAATCAAACACAAGGAGAATGCTTATAGAGATTAGTGTAACTTACAAACCAACCCAAACTCCCCTAAGCAATAAAACCAGGAGGTTGCTCCATGTAAATCTCCTCTTCTAAATCACCATGAAGGAAAGATTTCTTGGTATCTAATTGATGAGGAGACCAATGACGTATAGCTGCCATGGCAGAGAAGGGATGCACAGTAGTCATTTTGACTACAGGAAAAAACATATCACCATAATTAAGGCCATAGATCTAACTATATCCTTTGGCCACAAATCTAGCTTTGTGATGGTCAATTACACAATTTGGCCAAACATTTATGGTGTAAACTCAATTGCAACCAACAAGCTTCTAGCTTTGTATATTATTTCACTTTTGCATCCAAGAGTAGAGGCATAGTATATATAGGCTTTAAAGCCTATTGTTAGCAAAACAGACTAGGAAAGAAAACAGGCATCCACTTGAATAACTAAATGCTTTTACACTTCTCTAATACCACCCTCGAACTAAAGAGTTCAACACAATTATTTTCTGCATTATATACTTGTGATTTGTTTGATTGGTTGATTTTGCATTCAATATTTTTCGAATCTCCACGTTGTTAAATTAACTCTTTTTGGTAGTCCTATTTATTTCTAGCTTTATTGTATAATCCCGTTGTTAAATTAACTCTTTTTGGTAGTCCTATTTATTTCTAGCTTTATTGTATAATCCCCTAGACTTATGTTCTTCATTAGTAGTGAGTCAGTCAGTACTTCACTCATATAACAAAAGAATTTGCATCAAAGTTTATAGAACTATTTAAAGATTTAGTTAATTGACTTAAGGAAACTAGAATAAAAGGACAATTGGGGACAAAAAGAACATGTTTTAGGTTCAAGTACTGATAAAGGGAGATATGACTAAGCCTTTGAGAAGTAACTTTAGATCCATTGGCTAAAGTAATAACATGAAAAATTTTAGGATGACAAAATGGAAGAAAATAATAAAGCATTACCAGAAATGTGATTGGAAGCACTTGAGTCAATTATACATGAACTTTGACACTCCTAGGTTTGAGAGATGCAAGCTTTTGACAAACTAATGAAATGCTCTCCTTAGCTATTGGACTTCAAACTAAGATATTACTGATATTCTTCTATAGAAAATGTGGTTCAACCTTATTAGACTAAAAGGTGTTTGTTGTCTTGCTAGAATAGAAAAACCATGTAAGGGGAAGCATTTATTTTAAGCGTGTCAAATTCTCTTACAAAAGGACCATTAAGGATGCTTTTATCCACTTTGAGTAAAGGAAGGCATATTGAAGGGAGATAATTTGGATTTCACATTTGGGTGCGATAAATCTTTTAGAACCTTGGCATATACTCACAACTAGATGGAAATTATAAACACCACTTTTCAAGCAATGGTTACATCAATAAAGATTCAATAATACAGAGTAAATTTGCTAGGCTAAAGAGTCAATGCAAAGTTCCTACAATTAGGTTTAGCTTTCAGAAATAATATATGAAACGATAATTATATAATGAAAGGGAAAAGACTCACCAAGCTACCAAATCCAATGTAAATAGGCTTATCACCATCTCCGAGCCATTTTACAAGGGATTCAGGTGGTTCATAGTTTGATGCAAGATCAAGAAAGCAAAATCCTACAACATCAATTTTTGGTCCCCAATCTGTAAAGCGAAACAAAGTAGATTCTTAAACCAAGAATCAGACAGCATAGGTGTTTATTTTAAGAACTATTTTCCATGAGACTAATGATAAATCAAAAAATAAAATTATTTTGTTATAATTGTAGAAATAAGGTGCAAATCTTTTATAATTAGGAATATCTACATTGTATGTGTTACTAGAAACACCTGTATTTATTCTCCTATCACAGCTTTATTATTAGAAGGTATGACATCTACTCTATTTAGTGTATTCATTATGTTTTCATAAATACAAATACAACATCTTTGATTAGTGTATTCATTATGTTTTCACAAATACAAATACAACATCTTTGATATATAAAAAACACGTGGTTTCATGTCAATGTTCCTTGATTTCTTCGCAAACTTCTCTACCATGTTTCCATGCACTATTGTGGCATCATCACTAAGACTTTTCTAACGAGTTTTTGGGCAACCTATCTTGCTCTTACAAGAACAAGGTTAGGATCACCCTGAGTTGATCTATCATATCACACAAACATCAAAACCAACATCCATTTGTGTGCCCTCGTGCATGTCATCTCTCCCAGCTCCTCAACTCCCCCTAGCTAATGATGGCAATGAAATAATGCCCAAGAGGTGACCTACTAATAGTTCAAAAACACCAATGTGTAGCATTGGCACTACCTAACCCCTCTCATCTCTTACTTTTGACTTTGTTCTTTATCCCAAAACTTCCCATTTAATTTACTTTTGTCAATAGATCGACACAATCATATCACATTATCTTCAAATTCACTAAAAATAATGTTACCTTGTGTTAGATAATAATATTGTGTCTTATAATATTTTACATATTTATTTGTATCCGGGCATATTTTCTTTATTATAAATACATTAAAGTCACTGCAAAGGGGGTACTTGAGTGTGAGCTTTTGGAAGCAATGGGAAATGAACCTAAAATGGGGCTAAAAAGAGGCACCTAAGTGTGAGGAAGGAGAAGAGGGTGCACCGGCAAGTGGGTCATGCTGAAAATGAGAGAAAAACGAAATTAGAGATAGGTGTGTGAAGTACTATATGTCTTCCAATGTTACATTATTTGAACAAACTCCTTACATCTCTCCATCTATTGAAGATGCCCATGTCATACAGCAAGTTCTTTTGTTTTTCTAATGATTTTGCCAATAACAGTCTTAATCAGAGTCCTCCTGAACCATCCTCTCCACCTATTGATTCTGTTGTTAGTTGGATATTAAATGCAATACTGAAAGTTGTTGGTAGGATATTAAATGCATTAGTAGAAGTTGTTACAAGTTTTTAGAAGTTTTTAAAAGGTTCTAGAGATCTCATGTAATTATTACTTTAGAGTTTGAGTTTAAGGGGTAGGGTGTTGGGAACATCTATTAGTTGTACTTATAGTTGTACCTAGTTATGCACCTAGGTGTCTAGTGCAGTCCCTTAATCTTCCATGGATTCTTGTATTAGTTTTTCGTTATAAATAGAAGATTGGGAGAGGGGTCCTTTAAGCCCTTAAAACATAAATTTTCTTTGTTTCAATCTCAAGTCCATGAGTGTTCATTCCTTGGCTATTCCACCGCCCACAAAGGTTACAAATGTCTATGTTCTTGAAAAGCATACAAAACTAGTGTTAAAAGAAACTAGATTCCACTGTCTTGAACTTTTTCCACCTTAGTCTCCTTTCCATCCACCTCTCATCATCTATACCTATCATGCCATCTCCCTCAAATCCATTATAGTGTCCCCATCGACTCCCTCCTCACTAACATCAAACAACATTTCTGACCCAACCTGTCTACTCCCTCATCTAATGTTTCTTGTTCTCCTAGACCAACTAAAACTCATACCACGCAAACAAATTATAAATCTGGAATTCCAAAACCTCATCACACTCCCTTTAATCGTTTTTTATCAGGTTAATGCAGTGCATCTATCTCACAAGCGAGATCCTGGACGCACGAATTAGACACATGTAACTTCATATCTTTCTTATCACGAAAGGTCCTGGCCTAGAAAATTGTAATTCAGTACATTCCAGATGTTGACCAGTAGACTGATCTTCTCACCAGGACGACCTCCTTACCAATTTCAGTTTCTCGGGTTCAAACTCAATGTAACTGAGCTCCCTGTGGTCTACAACTGACTTAGAAAGATGAGCTTTTATAGTCTACAGATTGTTGTTGTAAACAAAAGCTCATCACTTGTACAAACTCTACAATAAATACAAAGTTTTGTTTTCTCTCTAATTTTTCTCGCAGCATTTCTCTTAATAGTCAGAAAGAAAATCAAAACAACAAACAGATGCACAGAGCACAAACTGTAACAATCAAGGGACTTAACATAACAATAACTACAGAAACAAAATGAGAAGACTGAGATCTAGTGCTACCACCTTTTGGTTTTGGAACAAGATGTGGACTCCATATATATGCATGTGGAATCTCAGTCTCAGAGCCTTGTGAGCCACTTAAATATGTGACTGGTCGTAGCTTCAACTTTTTCTTCCTAAGATCATTAATCATGTCCCGTATTCCAAGCCAAATTAAAGAGTCAACTATTTGATATGAAAGCTGAAGATAAATATGACCAATATTTAGTTAAACACGTTGAAAAAAAAATTAGGAGGGATTATAAGATACAGCAATTAACAAAGAATTCACCCTATAACCAGCCTGTTGCTTTACACGTGACAGAGGATGTGGAAATTCAGTAGTTGGCCTGAGAAGAAATGAAAAAGTACTTACATAAAACGCAAAATTGAATCACTGAGAAAACTAAAAGAAACACAACCAACAGTTAAAGAACTAAAGCAACAATGAACGGGAAAAGAATTCTAAAGATTGTGAAAACAGGATGAAACTTACGTCCATGGCATTGTGAAAAAAATATGAATTGGAATTTTAAGTGCCTCTGCCACATGGGTATGCCCTAAAGATGAACCGATGTCAATGGCAATGTACAAGATATTAATTAAACAGAAATATTTATAGTTCACACAGATCATAAACTCTGGTTAAACGTGACCTCCTAATTGATCAATCCTTGTTTAATACGCTTCAGTAAAACAAAAAATAAAAAATCCGCAGAAATCTTGTATACTGCTTTAATAGGGAAGTAAGTTTTTCAGGCTTGCTCATGTATGCTGACAAAAACAATCCAATATTCTTTCATAATTTAGAAACTCATCATACTCACTGGACGAGAAAATATAGATGCACAAATTCATCAAATCATCTTATCTACATATAACTAACAAGAAAGCATACCATAGGCAGGGGGATTGGCAATGATTGCATCTGCTTTAAAGGGCACACCAGAGTCAATATCTGGTTCTTTACAAGCAGGAAGCAGAGAATTAATAATTTCTTTCATTTGATTTCGCTGAATAGGTATCTCAGAAGGTCCTGATGGCAGAAAGCCCTTATTTTTAACCATATCTGCTCCAGAAATAATTCAAAAGTAAAAATATAGAAATAACTGTAAAGAGGAAAGACAGCAATTGAAAACATAAATAAATAAAATTTTAATTGAAGAGAAAATGTAAAGAGAGAAAATTTTCAAAATTTTATAAAGTCAAGTTTTCTTTTCCATTTTTTTTTCAGCCAAACAAAAGAAAATGCAACTTTATCTGAAGCTTCTTTCCTCGATTTTCTTTCCTTTATTCCAAATACACCATTAGTTTATTCATGACATAAGTCAAAGTATATGCTATATTTTTAGGATCGTGTAGGAGTCCAAGCTAATTAAAGTTTCAAATTCCATTGCACAATAACCAGCAATCCAAATCAATAACTAGCAATCCAAACAATATTTGGGGTAGGTTAAGTGTTCAGGGTCAGTGTATACCCATCATGTAACATTCATATTTACAAAATCATAATAAGAAATATTTGATAGTAGAATTAACTTATTTGAAAAGCATGCCCAACTCAATACAGACACAATGTAAATAAGGACAAGGAAGGTGCAGGAACACAATAGTGAATAACATAACAAAATTGTGTTTCACCAAGCACTTTTTTTTTAAAAATACATTACCATTGTTATTGTTGAATTTTAGGGGGGCTCACTCACATATCTTATATCCAAAAATATGCTGAATATGTAGGGGATACAGCATGTGGAACTACTATAGCTGGCTAACATCACCATCACCCAGAACTTTTGTGTCCTGTCACTAAGAAAAATGCATTGCAAGATTTAGTAGAGATATTTTGACAATAAAACTGCAGTTGCAGCAGCTGTAGGCGGCAGGTCAACCAGGTTTGGGTTCACAGGCTACTAGTTCTAGGTGTTGTGGGGCATCAGCAAAGGGTTCAATGAAGGAATTTGTTAGAAGGAATATTTGGTGGAGATAAGTCAAGGAGTGGTTCTTCCCCAGAAAAGGGTTCAATAATCTTTCATTTATTTGCCATCTATTGTTCATTCTGTAACAAAGGTTAACATCCTTGATATATTTTTAATTTAGTATCATCGATAACTTTCTTTTGTTTTATTATTTACTCTGGTTCCTATCACATACATTTTTTAAATTACAAGGACTAAAAATGATAGTTTTGAATTTGAGAGACCAAAAAACTTATCCTAAACTTGAGGAACTAAAATCATATTTAGACCTATTTGTAAAGGGTGCCATCATAAATATTGTTGAAACGGACTAGTAACAAAAACAAGTCACAAAGGATGTTATTACTAATACCATGCTGAAAAGAGAAAAACCAAGAAGGAATACAATGAATTCGGTGTGTTTGGTACACACGAGTACTCTTATTTATAGTGAAGAGATACAATAATAAGAAATATCACTATAATAATGGGAAATATCTGGCAAGTTACTTCCAATTATTTTCAATCACTTGATTATATAAAATGTTAAATGACTGGTTTAAGAGAAAAAACTTATTCATTTGACTAGCCACTCGGGTACTAATTACTTCCAAGCTAAAAAATATTTTCATTAAAAATTCTTCTATCACATTGCCAAACAAAAGGACACATGGGAAGCGAATGTAGATCGGAAAAAATTAAGAATATCATGCACCCAGCCAGCCAGTAGAAGAAATAGTACATGGGTAGAGAGTACATACAACCAGCCAGAACTTTAGGATCACCGCCTAATGGATAAAACTCCAGCCCAGCTGTCAAAACAAACTCCTTAAAATTTGAATGGGTTGCTAATCTAACTCGGTGGCCATAGTCCTGCACTTAAAGAAAGAATTAAAAAGTAACGAATTTGAATATGAAAATAACTTGAATACAAATTATTCACTTCATATATCTTCTCCTACAATAAATTAAAACATGTACTAATCCAATGATAATATGTTCACCAGAAAACAGAAAATTCCCATTAGTAAATAGAAATGTGAAGCCAAAAGAACGAAAATATATTGCAGAAATGTACCAACCACAAATATCAGAACCAAGTGAAAGAGCATTGCCAAAACATGGAGTATGTATTGGCAATATTTCCTTTCACAAGGCTTTATGGACAGTTTTCGTTGAGTCATAAACAATAATAAAGTGACTATATAAATACAACCATTAGCCACCTATTTAAGATCTTGAGAGAAAGAGAGACAAAAGAAAAGAGAACCAGAAAAGAGGCAACTTTTATTGTAAAACACATAATTACAAGAGTTCTGTTTATATATATATATATATATATATATATATATATATATATATATATATATATATATATATATATATATATATTACAAACACATACATATACATATATATATATATATATATATATATGTATATGTATGTGTTTGTAATATATATATATATATATATATATATAGAGAGAGAGAGAGGGTTTCAAATCAATCAATTGATAAATATTTTCATTCATTCAGATTAACCTTCTTAAGTTGGTATAAAAAGCTCCCGAATTGGGGACCCTGATACCGCATTTCTTCTTTACCGTCATTACTATACTTCATTTTTAGGGTTATCTGAAGTGCACTCACTTCCTTTCATTATTGAAGTTGCCTAAAGAGTACCCAACTTTTGGTTCTATCCCTGTTGTCTCCACCACCTGTCTCCACCACCGCCAGCTGTCATAATCCGTCACCACTAAAGCCACACTCGTCACCATGGCTCTAGTGTTCGCCGAAGCGTACAATCAGACTGCCAATCTCACCACAAGATTCACCGTCCTCCAAGAACACTATTTTGTTTTATTTGTCTTACTATTCTCCATTTTATTAACCAAAGACAATATAATATGAATAGTAACCAACTTGAACTAGGTTGTTGATGAAAAACTTTTGCAACAAAGCTATACTTTTTTAGACTCGTCAACATTTTCTTTAACTCTAAAAACCCTCTTACAACCTATGGCTTGGCAGGCAGAAGGAAGAAAAACCAATGTCTGAATATTATTTTTTACCAAGGCATCAAATTCATATTTCATAGTAGTGTGTATGCATTATTGAAGCAGGAAAAAGAAAATTATGACATAAGAATGTGCCTCTATACCTGTAATCGCTTGCCTATTGCAATAAATGGTTGCACATCTCCTCGTGTACCAACTATAAGCATGACTATATTCAATGGTGGGATGTAATGAAAGTCCGTTGCATCAAGTGCATCATCAACAACATGATTTACTTGTGTGGATTGAGTAACAATTGCCTCAGGTTCAACATCTAGAGGAACTTCAAATTCTACAGTTCCATCATCTTTAACAGTAGCTATTCTGTTCAACAATTTAAGCTGCACAGTTGTAAAAATCAACTGAAGTACCAGTCATACATGATTAAAAACAAAAATAAAGATAATGATGATAGTGATGTTGACAAAGTCAACCTCATATAGATTTAGGTTTATAAACTGTTACTCATAGTTACATTTTATGTCTAGAGAGAAACAGTAGTGTCATTTGTATTAACCTCGGACTGGATTTATTTGTTCCAAGTTTGGCATATACAACTTGTATGTTCAAGCTTGAAGGGGAGTGTGTTAGAATAAGTCATCTTAAATAGAATTTATCAAAAAGTTGTTGTTTGCTTTGTGCACTACCTAGTTTTTAGATATGACCTTTCTTATTTACTTTTCTTCCCTCTCATTAAATTGTATCTGAAATCTCCAATACCATTATAAATATGAGATCCCAAGAGTGCGAAATTCACTCTCTCAAATTCATTCTCTATTCTTTTGGTTTACACATTTTCATATTTATAGATATCAAATCACATCTTTAAAAATAATCATCAATCTCCTAGCTTCATTTTTCTTACCAAATCCCCTATCCAAACAATGGATAAGAACTTACCAAAATACACGGAAAATATTGAGTATTTGGTAAAAGGTGAAAAAACACAACCATATACCTTCTCCTGAACAGGAATTTTGTCATCAAAAATTTGTGCTGCATCTTCAGGACTTAAGTGTCTAAGCCTCTCTGTCTTTGACCTTTCCATCCTAAACTTACTTGAACTTGACTCCAATTTATCTCCATGTGAAATGTCTACTGGCATTGTGGTCACTTTGGACAACACCTTGCCAGGAATGTCTGAATAAGGAGAAAAAACAATAGCATTTACACATAGTTCCAAGATGAGCATAAAATTAAACAAAACATTCTAGAATAGAAAACAAAAGGAAAAGACTTCCAAAAAATATTCAAGAGACATGTATCGAGTATCATATCAGAATACTAAGAGCTCCTTGGCACAATCAACTTCATGACATAAAGAGGGTTTCTTTCTTAGATATACAAAGACATTAAATATCTTTGCGACTTACTGTGTTTTCCTGTATCTCTAGTTTCCACTTTTCTTTGGTTTTTCTAGGAGGATAACTTTCCTGTTTTGTACATCTTTCTTTTTCTTCTCTAAAAAGTTTCTTCTTTTTTTGTGTGTGTGCAGAAATAAAGAGAAAATATAATAAAATGAATGTATAGTAACAATTATAAGGTTTCTGGCTTGTATTCTTTTTATTCCTTACATGCATTTCTATATTTTTTCTGTCTAACTTCGTCTTGCTTGGTTTCTATTTTCTTTTCAAATATCTCGTTCTTTTTTCTTATTAATTCTAGATATTTTGTAATGTATAATTTCTTTATTTTTATTTGTAGATATTGGTTGTGGTTATCTTCTTACATGAATTATGATGTTGGAAAGATAAAATTTGTGAAATAGACATTGTTGCACGGACTTCCTCTATATCAAGATATGAAACTTATTGTTGAAAGGAAGAATTCCTTTAAAAGGAACCTTGTTGGTGCAAATGTAAGAATATAAGTGAATGTGAAGTCTGCAATATTTTTAGATTGGAAAGAAGGTTCTGATGGTGTTGACTCTTTAGGGAATAGAAGTCAAATGGATGGAAAATCTTTGGGGCAAGTTCACGGTGCTCATGTACCAATACTTTAAAAGATTGCCCTTAGCAACTTGGGCAACCATGTTCATTTCATGTTATTAAAGAAATGAAAGAATATACTCCTTCACTCATTCTAGAAGAAGAAATAACATGGCACCTTAGGGCAAAAGATCTAGCATTGGTCCATAGCAATCTTTGACTCCTTTGAAAAAATTTCCCCCGATACAATCAAGAAGAAACTCAAAAATTTGACATTAGAAGAGATGGATTTCACTTACTTGATGACAATGGAATTCTTGAAGTTGCTAACTTATTTCTTGATGAACTAAAGTTAGAATTTGTGTTTTTCAATGATGACCAAGTAGCAAGTCTTTCCAATGATGGCTACTCATATTTCTTGTTCTGCGAGATTCTTCATTAGAAAGTTTCTTTTAGATTTTATGCATTGCAGAATATGATGCCTCTTGGTACCAATTTTGTGAGGCTTACTATCATATGAAAATTATAATGCTTAAATTGTTTAAAGATGAATATAGAAATCTAAATTATCAATTCAATTTTTGTCATGCTGATCATATAATATATATGAATTGCCCCATGTCCAATGCTTTAGATTTTAGCTATGTCTAAATGTCCATATTTGTGTCATGTTTGGTATCCATGATCCGGTCAATGCTTTATAGCTAGTATTAAAGCTCCAATTCCAAGATCTAGTAAGAAATCTGTGTTGTGCAAGATACAAAAAGGGCTCACGATGTGGACAACTAGAATAGAGGAACAGAAAAGTCAAAATAGGTTCAACCTTCTGCAAGCCCGTCCTTAATTAACTGCTATGTCATTCTAAACTCACTTGCTTTGTTTATGGTCAAAACAGAGTCCACCTTCTGCACCCTACTTCAATGGAATTTGCTTAGATTGTAGTTAAATTCAAAAGACCTTGCAGAGACCACATTATGCATGCCCTAACCACTAACCAGAGCATAACTAAATATTATTCCCCATAATCGATACCTCTAAAAGCAAAATTTCGCTTATCCTCCGCCTTCCCTGAACTAAATACCGATCATTAAACTCACTGATTGTAATTTTCACATCTTCCATCACGTGATTTACACGCTACACTATGGGTTCAAATACATTATCATTAGCTTAGCCCCGCACCGAAAGGAATCTGATCCAATATATTCGGTTCACAATATTTCCAACAAAAAAAAACAACTCCGCTCAGCAACCTCAGCAACTTTATAAGAGAAAAAAAATAAAAAAAGAAGAATCTAGCGATCTAGCTTTCATTAAAAAGGAAATGAACTCAATCACTTAGTTTCCTCCTTTTTTTCTGCGTGTCCGTTACAATTTCTTTGTCCAATTCCGGTTAACTAGTGCTTAACTCACCGTAACAGAAATTCAATGGAAAAGTAAAGGTGTTGATATATATATATATATATATATATATATATATATATATATATATATATAGAGAGAGAGAGAGAGAGAGTGTGTGACAAGAACCTGAGGCTGAAGAGCTACTTGTACCATTGGCAGCAGAGTGCTCACTATCCTCCGTACCCTTGCCGTTTCCGTGATCTTTTGAACTGTTAGAAGAGTGCCGGCTATTTTCCGGCAAGTCCGCCATTGCCGGCGATCTAGATCTGTCGCAAACACGGTTCCAGAAGAATTGTAGAAATTAAAAGAAGAGAGGTATCGAGTGGTGGGTATCGGTGCTGTCACGAAATTAGAACCGCACCTCGTGTTTGTAGGGGAGGGAAGAGAACACGTGTGCGCGACACGGGTGGGGAAAGGATAGCACGCTGTAAGGAATATTTTTGGTGGAACGATATAGTATATGTTGTCATGTACCAAGAATTTAAATAAAGACTTAATTATATTTGTCATTTTATTATTTATTTATGATGATCAATTTTATCTATTAAATAATAAAATATTTATTCAAGATTTTTAATTTCAAAATCATAATAATGTGAAACTTGATCAGCGACTTCATTTTTACTCTTCTTCAGAATTCATTCTCAATTGACACAATACAACCGCTAGACTAGACCTGTAATAATTCTTTGCAGGATTTTCTGTCCTAAATATGGAAAAGGAAAGGTGATTTTATGAACATTTTATTTACGAATTTAAAAAAACAAAACATTAAAGAATTGAAAAAACCATTCAGCCAATTTCTTTTTTTTTTCTTCAGGTTCTTGACTTTACAGGCTGCGGCACCTGATTCCTTTTGATTTTTTTTTCTTAACAAATTGCGAGAAAAAAGGAAATGGGGTCCGCGCTGTTTCTGTGGCAAAAAAAAATCACCTATTGCTAGTGATTTTCGTTTGCTTTCTACACCAAAAAACAAAAGACGTGGTTCACGTAAAAAATGACAGACAAAATAAATAAAAATTTGTGATAGTTTTCGATTACGATGGTAAATCTGATATATCTTAATTTAAAAAATAAAATAGATAATTATGACAAATACATAAATTTGAACAGTATTTTATTTGGTTTGGTAAATTTTTGCTGAATACACGGGTTAGTTTTAAAGAACCTGTGAGTTGTGGTAAGGTTTTAGTTACCTGTGATGATGCTTATACTTTAATGAGATTAATATTCAGACTGCTGGACATTTCTCTCCATGGTTTCGTGAACATGCGAGCAGGAAACAGAAGGAAAGTGAGTGTGAGAGCACAAATGAGGAAAAAGCATAATAGTGAACACAGGTAAGAAAACTTCTTCACTTTGTGAATGTGAAAGTGTGTGTATGTGTATTTACAGAAAAGCGGGACCTGTCTTAGTTTTTGGGAAATAAAAAAAGGGAAAAGGAAAATCCAAGTAACTAATTTGAATCACTTATCGAAAACTAATCCAAAAACAGAAATATTAAGAGGAGTTTCAACTCAGGCTGACGGTGAATCTCAGGATTCTAAGCTTGGAAATGTTCATCTTGAAATTGGTGCGATGAAAAGCCTTTGTAAAACATATTGATGAGTTGGTCGTTTAAGCAAATCGGAAGGAGGTGAAAAAGTTATTTTGAAGTCTTTCACAGGCAAGATGAAAGTCGATGTCGATGTGTTTAGTATGCTCATGAAAGGTAGGGTTGTCGACGATATGTCTTGCTGATTATTTGTCATAGTAGAGAAAAAAACGGAGATCAGTTTGGACGTGCAAGTCATGAAAGAGACTTCTTTCTAGAACATAGAAGGAAGTCTATTTATCAGGTGGACAACATGATTAACAGCATAATACCAATAACATTTGGATAATTTAGATTGAAATAAAAGACTTTGAGTAACATTTAGAATGCGTTAATGTTTTCTCTCTACAACAAAATTCTATAATGGGTTTCCAACACAACTTTTTTTTTATGTCCAATGCCATAATTTTTGTAGAGATCAACGTATTCAAACTCAGGACCATTACTAGATCTAATGATCTTAATATGTTTCTCAAACTGATTTTTAACATAAATGACAAAATTCAATAAAAGATTATTGGTTTTGCTTTTAGAACGCATATGAAAACCCCAAGTATGTTTAGAATAATCATCAACCATAGTAAGAAAGTATTTATGACCATGTATAGGTGGAATAGAAAAAGGACCCCCTATGTCAGTATGTATCATATCAAAACAGTTTAGAGAAAAAGTAATGTTATGTTAGAAAGGAAGCTTATGTTGTTTGGAATAATGGCATATTTCACAAATATCTTTATAAAAGAATTATGAACATAAGGGAAAGCTAACAATTTGGAGAAATAAAGTGGATTTGGTGGGGTTTAGAAGGAAGGGTGGGAGAGGTTGTAGGTTTAACTTGCCCCGCTAACAAAAACTAACAACTAACAATTGCGGATCAAAAAATAAAATAAAATAAGTGAAAGCTTTACAAATTTGTTTAATAACATTATCACAAGGATACCTTAATTTGCAGTGCCAAACATCAATGTTGTCCTTAGAACAATTTAAAGCAATATTAATAAAAGAAGGTCTTCTGAAATGGAAGGACAAACATCAACGTAGTATACACCCTTTAACATGCTAGCACGTCCAATCATCTTCTATGAAGTATTGTGCTGAATCTGATAATGCTCATTAGAAAAAAATAGACTGCAATTTAGGTCTTTGATAAGAGATTGAACAAAAATCAAGTTAAATGAAAATTCTGGAATGTAAAGAACATTAAAGATCATGAAGTTTTCAGAGAAGTATTTTGTTCCAGGATACACAATATTAATAATAGAAATGTTGGGAAGCCTCGCAGTTATAGGTTCGATCTTATATAATGTAGAAAACTATTTTATATTATGTGTCACATGGTCAGTAGTCCATTTATCTAAGATCCAAAGTTTACCTTTTGCTTTGTGACTGGACACATTATTATTGGCCTTTTAAAGGTGGCTGATAGCATGGTTTGATTCACCATTGTCATCCAAAAGCTTCAAAAGTCTTTGTATCCTCAACACTCAAAGAAGTGTTTGTGTCATCTTTCTTAGAAACTAGATTAGCAGAATCTTGAGTATCACCTTTGACATTAAGATTGCACATTTGTTGTGTGTTTCCACTTTTACCATTGTAATAACTTATGTCTTGGTCTCCTTTTTGTTTATACCATGGAGGATATCCATGCTTTGAATAACATATTTCTGCAATGTGATTCATCTTATGACAATAAGTACATTTCCTTAGTTGGGTGTTTCTTCCTCTTCCTTTTCCTTGAGCTCGAAAATCGTTGCATCTGCCTTTGACCTTTTCAAGAACCTTGTTCTTGAGCTTTATATGATTTCTCAATAGCATTCAAGAAGACCTTGTTTTCAAAACTTAAAATTCCAAAACTAGTATTCTTTCTCTCTTTTTGCATGATCAAAGAAAAAACCTTGTTTATGTTAGGCAAAGGTTCCATTAATAAAATCTAGGTTTTGACATTATTGATTTTGACAAGAAGACTCTAGGAAGATCACACTTACAAACTGCACATACAATTTGGTATGGGCACAGGAAGTTCAACTCTTCCCATATCTTCTTTAACATAGTGAAGAATTGAGTTATGGTTCTTTCTCCTTGAGTTATGGCCCTAACCGAAACGTATTCGACCAAGTTAACTCTAACTGAATGTGATTGAGTCACCCCAATTGAAATTTAGCCTATTTCGTCGAGTCGACCCAAGTCGAAACATGATCGACTTTGCACGACTTGGCCTTGGTCGAAATATGGCCAAATTCGTCCGAGTCAACATTGGCCGAAATACGGTCGAATTCATCTGAGTCGACCCCATCGAACTTTTGTCGAATTCGGTTGAGGCGACCCTACTGAAATTTGTTCGAATTTGAGCTAGTCAGTCCTTGTTGAAATTTGGTCGAATTCAGCCTAGGTGGTTCGATTGAAACTTTGTCAAATTCAGTTTAGGCGGTGTAACATCCATACTTTTAAATAACTATATTATTTATTTTATCCTTATCTTTAAAAATAAGATTTATAAAATCTTTTATGTTTAATGTTTCATATTTTATGTAAATGTAGTTTGAACATTAAAAATAATAATAATAATAATAAATAAAGTAGCTTTAAAAAAATATTATAACTATGTAATAATGAAAATAAATGATATTAGAAAAAGAAAAAAAGAAAGAAAAGATAGAGAAAGAGATATAATTCTTCATTAATGAAAGAAATCTTATCTTAATACATGATAACATTACATTTAATGAATGCATTCATTACTTGGCACATGCATGACTTGTAAATGGATGAATGAAATGGATGATGAAGGATAGATGAGATAAGATGATATAATGCACATGCATTACATTTAATGTAATGATTACTTTACAAAATTTTGGTTTATAAATAGGTTTCATGTGATAGGAATGTGAAATAGTGAAGAGAATGTGAGAGTTACGCTAGAAAAAAAAAGATATAAGGCTTATCTCTTCATTAATGAAGAGAATCTTTGCATTAATTACATGTTATCATAAGTGTACACATGGTTTGCTTATAAAAGAATGGAGTGAAAGAGAAAAAGAAAAGAAAAAGAAAGAAGATAAAGAGATCAGAAGGAATAATGTGCATTTAAGGCAAATGTGATCATGCAATTAATGCATATGTATGCATTTTTGCACTTTGGCTTTGGCTTATAAATATAGGTGAAATGGGAAAATTTACTTTAGAAAGGTGAGAAAGAAAGAAGGAAAGAAGAGAGAGAGAGAGATGGAGAAAATATAGAGAAAAAAGAGTGAGAAAGTTTGGATCAAAAGATTCGAAGAGATCCTAGCTCTCTTAAACTATTACTCGTGTGTTCTTCAATTAATAAGGTAAGGAGGAGTGAGGTTAAACTTTTTCTAAATTAATCTTGATAAACTCATGTGTGTTATATTAACCTTTTTTATTTATTTTAAATTATATATTATTTTATTTACTTCCAATTAACTTATTTTTATTTATTATCCTCTTTATTTATTTATATTTATATTATTTAACTTATGTCCAATTAAGTACTGGTCCTATTTATTTATTTATTTCCAGTTATGCACTGGTCATATTTATTTATGACATTTAATTTTATCGATAGTTATGCATTGTGTAACACCCCATTTAAATATTAACCTAATCAAATGGAATATTACACAAGATAACATAAAGGGTCAATTTGCGGAGTATCAAGTCACTCCTTACAAATATTCAAGGTACTTAAAAATGAAATACTAGGGCACACCACGATGCCAATAACTAGACAGAGAAAATAGTTCGGACAGTGTTTAAAATAAATACTTAGAGAGCAGATAATACATGGGCCATAGCCCTAAAGTAAACTCTGAAAAGCGAGATCTGTCCAAACACGAACTAAGCAACGAAACCTCCATCACCCTGATGACCACGGGGAGTTCTCGCATCTTCTCTTGATGATCATCATAAAAAGAGAAAACCACACACATAACAATCAAACAAACAAAGGGTAAGCTAGAGTAGAAAACAGTTTATCATGCAATCACATGCTATTACACAATCCAAGTAGTATATGTCATCCAAACATGTTATGACTCCTCAAGCAATACACTAGACTCGACACGACTCATCCGGATACATATAATCTAGTCAAATTCAGTGGATGCTTGCACTTGTGGTGGAAACCTCTGCTCACCCCCGAGCTAAGTGTTACAAGTGTTACAATGTCTCAATCCCCCCCCACACAAGGTTAGTCCTTGATGAGTTTCAGGCCTCCTGCTACTCTCACCACAAGAGTCAATCCGCTCTAAGTGAGACTAACTGACTCCTTAGAGTGTCAGGATGCAACCTTACCTTGAATCCTTACCAAATTATATAGATGGGGCACCACCATGAACTCCCACTAACAGGGGTCATAGAATTACGTCCCGACCACTGAAGCACTATCATGAGGTCTCACCTAGAGGCTCATGGAATTACCCACTGACACAGACCAAACATACTCAATCAATAAAGTAATATTTATCATGCACATAACTCTCATGCCAACCTTTATAACCAAATCCTCATTCATATTCCATGTTGAATCCATTCCAACTCATCCTTCCCAATCCATGAATATAGAATTTCACCTCATACTAATACCATTCCATTTTGATACCAACCATTTCATTGAAATCACATGCCAAGATTTATCCAAGCTCATCATTCACAACTCATACACCCTCTTACTCATGCATATTCACTCATCTCATGCTTTAACATAGCAATCCAACTTAACATCACATTATGCAAACGATTTAGGGATTTTAGAAATAAAACTACAGCTTGTGTAAAGCTCAAAAGTCTTTTGTATTTATATTCAAATTAAATATGATTGAATAAAGAACCAAATGAAACAAGAACCAACTTAATTGAATAACTATAAAGAAAGTTGTAAACCAAACAAGCAACAAAGGTCAATGTTGTCAACAACTAAACTACAGTGATCTTGCGATAAAAACTGCTCTACCTATAGAGATCCGATTCAAGATCAGACCAGTCAAAGTTAAAAACTATGTGTTAAGGGTCATCTATTAAAATATCAGCTCGATCCAATGGTTAACGAAGTAGTAACTTTCATTTTACGAAAAGTGTGCAGTGTTGTCAACAACTAAACTACAGTGACCTTGAGATAAAAACTGCTCTCACTACAGAGCTCGGATTAAAGATCCGACCGGTCAAAGTCAAGAATTTTGTGTTAAAGATCAACTGTTAAAATTTCAGCTCGATCCAACGGTTAACGCAGTAGGAATCTTCAGTTTACGAAAAGTGTGCAATGTAGAAAAAGAGTAGCGCCACATCAATCAAACATACTCGCACACCATACATTTTTATTCGACCAACAACCTCATTCAAGCATCACAGCCATACAAACAGACCAAAAATCGGCAAAATAACTTTAAATACATAGACCCTAGCTTCCCTTACCTGGAAAAAGATAGCAGAATATCTCGACACCCAAGCAAGTGAGTACAACCGACCACAGAGCAGATTTACGATCTGTAAAACAGTGGAATAGATTCAAAATGGGTTACCATGGTGAACCCTAGTTAGAATCATGATGGCAGAGCTGGGAATGAAAAAGGTACGGTGGAGAATCAACTTACATGGATTGAAGAATGGGGTTGAGTTAATGCAAAGAAGGGTAAGACCCAAACCCTAGCAGAGCTTCTGTGGAAAGAAAAGGGAAGAGCGAGAGCACTGATTTCGGCAAGTGAGTGCAGAATGAGGGACCTTGGCCGCTTTAGGGGCCTTGTCACCCTATGGGTCAGCCTTTAGGCCCAACTGATCAGGGACAACCCTTAAAAATAAGAGCAGAAAATAATTGAGCCTTACACATTGGTCATGTTTATTTATTTCATTTAATTTATCTTCAGTTACACACGGATACTATTTATTTATTTCATTTAATTTATCTCCAATTACGCACAGATTCTGTTAATTTATTTCATTTTATTTTATTTCTAGTTATGCACTAGTCCTACTTAATTATTTCTCTTAATTTAGCTTGATTTATCTCTAGTTATGCACTGGTCATATTTATTTATTTCATTTAATTTATCTCTAATTAAAAATATAGATAATCTTCTATTCTGATATATAGAATTCTTAATATTATACAAAATACATATTTTTGTAATATTTCATTTAATTTCATATATATATATATATATATATATATATATATATGAAATTATGTTATTCTTAGTGTTTCTCTCAAGGAAAATCTTATTATACAAAAGAAAAAAAAATCTATCTTTTATCAAATAATAATAGTAGTCAGGGCGTCACAAGTTGCGTCGACCGAAATTTGGCCAAATTTGGCCAAGTCAGTCTCGACAGCTTCAACCAAATTCAACCAAGTCGACACCAATCGAAACTCAACCAAATTCAACTTAGTTTACTACGCTCAAAACTTGGTCGAGTTGGCACCAATCGAAACTCGGTCAAATTCAACTTAGCTATGATTAAAACTCAATTGTATTCGATCAAGCTGGCTCCAACCAAAATTTGGCTGAGTCGGTCCCTGCCAAAATTCTGTTGAAAAACGTGCAAAAGAATGATTAGCGTTTGGACAAAAACCAAGAGGAGCATGAATTGGGTTCTTAATAAAAAATGTGCTTTTAAAATTTTTTCCTTTTAATATCAAAGTTCAATTAAATTTTTTTTTATTTTAATAAACACAATAAAATAAAGAGAGTAGGGAAGCGAAATTTGCAAAAAGTATTTATTCTGGTTTAGATCAAAGGACCCTATGTCCAGTTGTTAATCTCTTAAAAGTGAGATTAACTCAATCACTAAAATAAACCAAACTTACAATCAATGATAAGAAAGATTAAGGTTTAGAAAACACATCTCTTGAATCACACAAGAGATGAAGACACCTCCCTTGAAATCCACAAGGGATGAAAATACCTTCCTTGAATCACACAAGGAATGAACACCTCCTTTGAATCACACAAAGGATGATCGACTTTTCCTAGCAACAACAATAATACTCAATCACTCAAGATCCCACTTGATGAAAGTTATCGCTCTACCCACACTAGATTTTTCAAAGCCTTCTCACAGAGAGTTCTCAAATACTTAGACTTCTCTAACTTCTGTGTTTTTCAAATGAAAGCCTACCACTTTATTTATAAAAGCCTATTTAGAAATTAGATTAAAAATATGAAAAGTTAAGTCATCTGCCATAGATAATCGATTATCATAAGTGATAATTGATTATCACAGAAACTTTTATAAAAACATTTTTCTTGTTGTGACAATCTATTATCAGCCAGGATAATCTATTATCAGCAGGTGATAATCAATTATCACAGAAGCTTTTATCAAAAAATCAGTTTTAACTAAGATAATCGATTATCACTAAGAATAATCAATTTTTCTAGTGAGTTTTGCAAATAAATACAATTCTCTTGGTGCTCTACTGCTTGGGTTTTGCCTTTTTGTTAAATAGGAAACAATTTAAATGATTTTTTTTCCTCTCAACATTTGTTTGATTTTTTTTTATAATAGGTATCACCTCTCTAGGGTCTTTAACTTCTTCTTTTGAAAGTTGTATTGTATTTTTTATTATGAGTTTGGTTAGTCCCTCATGATTCATTATTCTATTTTTTTTCTTTTAATATTATTTTTTCAATGACAAATAATAGATGTGTTTTCTAGATAAGAATATAACTTAAATGTCAAAAACATATTTATATCTAACATGAGTTTTTGACTAAAAAAATATTAATATAATGATAAAAAACTAATTTTTACTTTAAGTATTAAAATTTTTTTCAAGTTAAATGTTTAATAATTTAAAAATGTTGGTTTAAATATCTCATTTCTTTTTGTCAATTCTATTATCAATGTATCTACTATTTATAATAATAAAAAATTATTATAATAAAAAAATAGGGATCATAAAAAAATTTAAAGTTTTTTAGAAACTAGTTAAAAACAGTGAATATAATAATAAGCAATAATAGAGATGAAATAATAAAATGTTTTTCTAAGAAATTAAACTGACAAATTATAACTTATAATTTAAAAAAATTTGGATACTATTAAAAATATGAAATATGGACAATGTTTATACTTGAGTTGGCAGAGACATAAGAACGAAAAGCAGGGCGGAGACAGTACCAGTAGATAGTGGGTCTCCCTTACAATTTGACAGAAAATCCCACAACTGAACCCACCCTACCCCACCCAATTTCAAGGCCAATTTCAACCACCGTTGGAGCCGACAAAAAACATAACATAACACGAAGAAACCCAACAAACAACAGCTAAGAAGTTTCGCACACCCAAAAACATGAAACGAAACCATAATTCCCACAACAACCACCACCACCACCACTCCTTCCGACCACGCAAATGGATGATGATGATCACCGTCATCGTAACAATATGCATTATCCTCCTGCTTCTTACCCTCACCAAACCCTCTTCTTCTTCTTCCTCTTCTGCAACATGGTCTTCTTCTTCTTCATCGCTCAATTTAACGGAAGAAGTAGGAGTGGGTCTTCCGAGATTGGCGTACATGTTGACGGGCACAAAGGGGGAGGGAGCGCAGCTGAAGAGGGTTCTTCAGGCAGTGTATCATCCCAGGAACTTCTACCTGCTTCATCTCGATCTAGAAGCTTCTGATGAGGAAAGGTTCGAGCTTGCCAAGTACGTCAAGTTCGAGGCTGTGTTTGCGGCCTTTGGGAACGTCATGGTCGTGGGTAAGTCTGATTTGGTCACCTACAAGGGCCCCACCATGGTCGCTTCCACTCTCCACGGCATTGCTCTGTTGCTCAAGAGGATTCCCCAATGGGACTGGTTTCTCAATCTCAGTGCCTCTGATTATCCTCTCATCTCCCAAGATGGTGTGTTGTCACTCTTCTTTGTTCTTTAAATCTCTAGTGTTGCAGTTTTCAAAATAGATTGCACATTCACCCAAATAATCTACACACGGGAAACAACTAGAATTGACTCCTAGTACAAACCTAAATTCTAGGATTCTACTAGAATTTCTCTTGTTGGTTGCTCTCAAGCATTTCCAATTGAAGTTGTACTAACATAGGATCCTTTAAAATTGAAGAGAGTTAAAGCAACTCTATTCAATTTTGAAGAATTTATGTTTACATGGCCATATTGATAAAGAAAAACTATAGTGAACAACTGGAGATGCTCTCTTAAGCATATATGACCAGCCATTATTATGGCATTATTGAACCATCTCGAGAGGTCGAACCTCCCCGTCCCCAACATGAGGGTGTGTGTTGTTGATTGCATGTTGACCAATACTGTAGTTAAAATAGTGTATACTCCCTCCACCCCACAATGACTTCAGTCTTAGACTTTTAACGTATCACTTTTTAATAAAATATTGATCTTTATATGTCTAATTTGTCCCCAAATTAATTACCTTGTCTTTCTCAATAAAAGTAATACGTTTATTGAGAAAATTGGATTATTTTAGTAAAATTGTTTTGAAAAGTGGTATATTTATTGTTATTCTTAATATAGTGCAAAAACGAAACTTTAAATTGCAGTAAATGTGGGATGGAAGGATGAAAAATTATGGATGTATATCAATGAATAGCAGAATGGGGAACAAACTCAAAGAAGTAGTATCAGTGAGTGGAATTTAAAACTATAATTGGCTATAACGGAGTAACTATAGTGACTGTAGAATCAAGTTGTCAATGATCACAATCACACCAACAACCTGGTAGAGAAAGAATTAGAGCAATCATGGAGATTGAGAAGTATGAGCCCAGAGATGAGAGAGAAGAATCAAAGGAAATTGGGCCAAACCACATGGATACCCTCTCATTCTCCAAAGACTTCCGATATAATATTCCTCCTCCTCCTCAGTCTTGTGCTTCTTCTTGTGTCCCTTTCTCCTGGATCATTGGACATGTGTCTCCTTGGTATAACTAACTTTTCCACTTTTTCCATGTGATTTGACTGCTTAATTTCATTTTCACTTTTGGGTTATTTTGGCTCCATGTTACATAGGAGTATAAAAGTAGGAGTTAGTCCTCAACCTATAAGCTGGATTTTAGGGTTGAGTTAAGCTCAAATTTAAGTTCTAAGACGGTAATGGTAGCTATTAACTCAAGAGTGATGAATGATACATAAATTTAAATCTCAATCTCTAGTGTTGCAGTTTTCAAAATAGATTGCAGTCTCTCTTCTACTTATTCTGTTTTTGTGCATAATCCTGCATATGGAAAGGATTTTTTTCCTATTATAAACATTGATTTCACAACATTAATTTCTGTTTGTTAATATGCTTCTACAAAGTAGCAGGAAAAAGAATATTTTTCTACGTTTGGATAATCCTAGAGGAGAAGTTTATGGTCCACTGTTTTCTGTTTATGATGGATACGTATCTAACAAGCAGCCCATAGCAAGCCCTGTGGCCTAAAATGAGAATTCTGACGTTTATCCCCTATCTTCTATAAAACTCTAAAATACTGCTGCGCTGTATTAAGTTAAGCTATTTTACAATTTTTACCTTCTCTCGGGGATATTTCTTATCTTTTACTGAGCTGTAATTGTTATTGTTAGCGTTGGTTGTTAAATTCTTCCTGCATTACATTCTGATAATTAATGAATTTAGCATTCTCAAAGTAATCCCTATTTGGTAGTCGTTACCTTTGGTTCCGTTCTCCCTTGTATCCTAATTTGTGTTATGGTATCAAAACTCTCATCTGGAGCTTTGTTGATACGCCTTTATATCCATGTCTTCATCATCAAACCATTAACAATCATGAGATAAATACACCTGACCTAAGGCAAAACCCCTCGAGTCCTTGTTACATCCATTCAAGTGAGAATCCTTCTTCAGTCATTATCACACTAATCTTATACGGAAACTACTATCACTTTTAGTCACGCTCCTTCTGAATGGCACTAATCTTTAAAAGCAATAAGGTGCTGACTTCATTCCTATTACACAACCCACCAACCTGTTGTATCCAGTGTGGAAATGTTGTAACAATTTGATCATATCATGGATCTTAAACTCCTTGTCTCAATCTATCTCTCAAAGCATTCTTTACTTTGATCATGCAGATGCCATTTGGAATGACCTAAAGAAATGCTTCTCTCAAAATGACATGTTGCATATTGTTAGGCAGGGAAGTTAGGAACAAATTTAAAGATAAAAGTAGTAAAATTGTTAGTTGCTAGAAGGGTGAGACTTTCTAGGAAAGTCTATACATTTTTATCTTATGGGATGTTGAAGGGGAGATTTTGGAATTGTTGTTTGTGATAGGGAGAACCCTACGAGAAAGGAAAGCAGTTTTCCTTTGGAAACTTTGGTTTTTACTGTGTAAAGTGAATAATACAATGCAAGACTATGTCTTCTCTTCTTTTCTGTCTAGTCTCTTTTAGTTTCCTTTCTTGGGCACGTAACAATTTGGTCCGACTTGCTAGATCTGTTAAAGGACAGTCTTGGAAATTAGAGTCAGTGCTTTGGATAGATTGGCCAGTGAGAAAGGAAAGGTGATTACAAAAATGAAGATAGATCTGTCTATTATCAAAGATCCCCTAGAGGACATGAAGTAGATTAAAGACTTTCTTCAAGACATCAAGGAAGGAGAGAATTTTCAGATGGAGGAAAAAATTCAATCAATCGGGATGAGAAAAGAGAAGAGAATGTCATTGACAGTAATGGATTTAATAAAGATGAGGAATAACCACTTTGCCCTTCGGTTAAAAGGGTGGAGTTGCCCAAATTTGAAGGGAATGGCCCCCAAGGTTAGATAGCAAGGGCAACAAATGTTTTTGATTGGAACATCAAAGGATCAACAAAAGTACACCTAACTTTCGTTAGCATGGAAGTAAATGCAGGCTAGGGATTCAAAATCTGGCAGCAAAAATCCAAGAACTCTTCTTGGGAAGATCTTGCAACAACACTACTATGGATAGCGGGAGGCAACATGGGAAGCATATTATTTGATAGTTTGCTAGCAGTAACACAGTCTGGGAGTGTGAAAAATTTCATCCAAGAATTCAAGATATTGGTGTCACAAGCAAATCAAATATCGAAAAATTGGTTGAGGGAGTATTTCTTTGCAAAGCTACAGGCCCTCTGCAAGAAGAACAAGATTCAGACATGCTTAATTACATTATTATTCATAATGTTGTTTGTATTTCTAAATTATTTCTTAACCTTATTTCCATTTCTAAAGTAATTTCCATGCTTAATTACACACTCACCTTCTCTAATGATGTTTTCAAGATTCAAGAAATGAACTCTTTGAAAATGACTAGTGTGACTAAATTGAAAGAAGGGTTCTATCATCTAGTTTAGGTAGTTATTTAAGTTGATTGGTTGAAGAAAGCATTTAAATGAGAGGAAAGGTGAAGGAAGAGATTATTTCACTTACCTGTGAGGATTGAGACCTTTGGACATTGGGTGAAAGTTTACAAGCTAAGTATTATATTCAATGGAGAATCCCTTATTTTTTCTTTTAAGATGCCACGTTTCTATTAGTATATGGATAGGAAGGAAATGTTTCAAGTTCTCATTTGATCATTCTCATTTAATTTTGTTATCATGTGTAACAAGTACTTTCCTTTAGTGGTTTTTGCTTTTTATTCTTAAACGAACGGAGTTTAAGTCTAACTAAACTTGACATAACTGAATTGTAAGGTGAGGTTTTCATCCACTTACATACTATGACTTGATCATATCTCTAGTCGATATGAGATCTTCAACAGACGCTCTCATGTCAAGGACTAAACATCTTGAGGATGAGACTAGGGTGTTACCTGATAGTGGGGGATATGATAGGCCTTACAAACTTGGCTAGGATAGGCTCTTATATCATCTTAAGAAAGTGGAATTTAAACCTCACTTCACCATACCAAAACTACACTTATAAGGTAATGTTTAACCCATTTATATACTATAATTTTGTCATATATCTAGTAGATGTGAGATCTATGTGAATCCTAGTCCGTTTCACAAATGTAAATTATGTTTACTTTGCTGACTTTTTTCCATGTAACTTGCTTCAGATCTCTTGCACATCTTTTCATTCTTGCCCAGGGATCTCAATTTCATTGAGCATACAAGTAATATTGGTTGGAAAGAGTATGTACATTATCTATCCTTTGATATTTTCTCAATTTGTTGCTAAACTATTTGTTCATAATTTTGCAATAACTGTGGCATCAGGCATCAAAGAGCTAGACCGATCATTATAGATCCAGGCTTATATCATTTGAAGAAATCTGGTGTTTACTGGGCTAAAGAGAAGAGATCTGTTCCTTCATCGTTCAAATTATTCACAGGTATTAAATATGCAGCATTTCTGAAGCTTTGTCGTATTCTCTTCTAGGTCCTAACATATCCCTGTTCTTTGCTCTTCTCATTTTTCTTTATAAATATATGCTGCTTAAGTCTCTCTTATGCATCTCATATTCTATCTTTTGTGTTTTTGTTTCATTGTCTTAAACATGAATAGGGGACGAACCCTGGGGTAACAG
Source organism: Vigna unguiculata (assembly GCF_004118075.2). Lineage (NCBI taxonomy): Eukaryota > Viridiplantae > Streptophyta > Magnoliopsida > Fabales > Fabaceae > Vigna > Vigna unguiculata. Next base: position 9,120,922 of record NC_040288.1, on the reverse strand, counting down.
TAATGTTCCACCTTCGCGACCAGTTGGTCATGGGCTTTAATTCAGAAACAGTCTCTTTGCATATGTTGAAGACTGCTTACAGTTACCCTCCCTCATACCTCGTTGAAAAGAGGATCTATGGCACTAGAGAACCTTAGTTTTTTTATTGTCATAAAGATGAGCATGGCAGAGTAACAATGTCTTCGGCATGCATGATTGGCTCTGCACATGCTGCTATTTCTTATTAACCGCAGCTCAATATAATAGATGATTAAGAAATCATTCTAATGAGATGTGTCATTACATGAATTTAATGTTCTAACTAGCCAAAGACATCTAAAACATTATTGGAAAAGTAGTTTGGTTAGCATAATTGTGTTGTCTTTCTATACAAAGGATTCGAATGAATGCTCGGCCATTTCATTGACCAAATGATTGAAGTTTGTTTGGGTATATTCTTATAAAATAAATTGACCCCAAGTAAATTTACTTGATACCCTATGCGAAAGCTGAGTCATCAAACATACAAGTTTCTTTAGAAGAATTGAATGGAGTTCTCTTATTAGCTTAGAGCTATATTTCTGGAAAAACATCAAAGGTTTTGCTGTTGCTCTTATTTTTGTTATTACATAGAGCATTTGTATAACATAGAACACAAATCATTTGGGTGCAGATGTTATTTTTAATTTGAGAGGAACTTCATTTTACTTGATATTTTGGTGAAGTCTTAGTTGTTTTACCTAATGGTATTTGTGTCTTTCAACCAGGTTCTCCGTGGATTGTGCTGACAAAGTCGTTTCTGGAGTTTTGTGTTTTGGGTTGGGATAATCTTCCTCGCACTCTCCTTATGTATTACACGAATTTTCTTTCATCCCCTGAGGGCTACTTCCATACGGTCATTTGCAATCATAAGGATTATCAAAACACGACCATTAACCATGATTTACGTTATATAAGGTGGGACAACCCGCCAAAACAGCATCCATTGTTCTTGAAGTTGGAGCATTTTGATGACATGGTACGTAGTGGTATTCCTTTTGCTCGGAAGTTTGCAAAGGATGACCCAGTTCTTGACAAAATTGACAAGGAACTTCTGGGAAGATCAAAGGGTCACTTTACACCTGGAGGCTGGTGTTTTGGCAGTCCTCTTTTGGGAAAAGACTCTTGCACAGTTTATGGAAATCCAATTGTAGTTAAACCTACTTTACGATCAAAGAAGCTTGAAAAACTATTGGTGAAACTGTTGGATTCTGAAAATTTTAGGCCCAAACAGTGTAAATAGTCGTCACTGCAACTTGAAATCTCTATTCACGATTCTATTGCCATTTTTATTGCATCTGTTCAAATTTAACCCTGAATTGCTGTGAAACGTGTTTTTTTTCTTGTGGCATATGAACGTAAAGTAGGTCTTATCAATTGATGCCGTAAATGAACCTTTGATTTCAAGAGAAACTTTTGCTTCTTTTGAAACATAATGCAGTGGTATTGGACAAAGGAACATTCGTAGACCTGGCAATTTGACCATCTCACATTGTTTGACCTTGGTTCATACGGATTGAGGCAAAAACACAAAAAAACTCGCAGATCAACAACTCCTCCATTGAAAAGGTTCAAAAAAATAAAAATACTCATAAAAGCTCTGTTAATAAGGACCAGTCCATGATCTTCTTTTGAACAAGAAAAAAATATTAGTTCTAAATGCAAGAGTCATGTCAATTTTTTGTGCCTCAGATATTGTAGAGGTTCCATCCTCAGCATAAGAATAGGTTATTAGAAAAACAAGAATTCAGTAAAATCTCTTTTATATCCTTATATCCTAATATCATAAAGAGATTCCATTTTGGTTCTTTAATATATTAAGGGTTAAATATGTTTTTTGTCCCTTAAGTTTTAGTGTAAATTAGAATTAATTTCTTTTTAAAACTTTCGTCCAACTTAGTTCATCAATTTAAGAATCGTATGAATTTAGTTATTGTAACTAAATTTTTCTAAATTTATTTGACATTTTCAAACACGTTTTTCACTATAGTATTTAAGTTGTTTACATTGTTTAACACATTTCTGCTTTAATGTTAGCTGAGAAAAGTTGAGAAACGTGTTTAAAACGTCAAATAAACTTAACAAAATATGGTTAAAAGGATTAAATCCACACACACATGTCTTCCTAAGATTGAGGGTTAATTGGGTCAAAGTTTAAAAAATGAATTAATTTCAATTTTCACCAAAAGTTAAAAGATAAAAACATATTTAACCCATACATTTAGAACAATAAAAAGAAAATTTCACTCAATATCAATGACATTACGTAATCTCACATAATATTACGTAAGTCACATAATATCAATCGAACAACGTTGAACACACTGAAACTAGTGTACGCATGCACGAGGAACCAAGATTTTAGAAGAATCCATTTTCTTCTTTTTCTTCCTAACTTTGTCTCATCATGTGATACGTTCCACCATGGTCTCGATGACATACAACAACACTCTAGCTCTAGCAAGAATCTGTTCCCATAATGATAATACTCTTGTAGAAGGTCAACTGTTCGTTTAACGTTGACAGAGAAAAGGGGATTCACAAGGAGTTTGGACGGTATGGATTGTTGGAGTGAAAGAATCCAAGAGTGCATGATGTGTGCTGCAATGGTTTCAAAGGAGGTGCCCTTGAGGTAAGGAACACACTGTTTCTTGAAGCGAAGGACGTAAGAAGGGGGAGGGTGAACCCTGTCCTAACCTACATAAGCCTTTTGGAGCTGAGGGGCTTTCAAAAAGCCCCCGTCAATAAAATATGTGGTTTAAAATGACAACTCTGAACATACAACACAAAAACAAGTTCTTATTTTATGGTCCATTTGTTGATCAAGGCATTTTACAAATGTAGAAATGTGTAATTTAATATTATGTCCTCTCTTTTTTAACTCACTATAAAAGATAGGTAATGATTTAAATTTACATATTGACCCAATCCTATGACCTATTATGCATAGATACTTCAATTATATTTGATACTTTAGAATACTTTATTAATACTTTCAATAAAGTATCAAATCCATAAAACAATAGAATTTTTATGATGACAATAATTTATAAATTTTATTTTGACAATGTTTAATACATATGATTTTAATTTGGATTTACATAATAACAAACATATATTTATAGAATGTATCGAAAGGTCTCTCCCTCACCCTTAACTCATTATTATTCTCCCTTCACAACCTTTATTTTAATGGCTTTAATGATTCAAACGAAATTTTCATTAACAAAGAGCTTTATGACCATTGAATTATTGTTTTATGATGGTTTTCCAGCCCTTTTGACTACCCCCTTTGACGACTAGGGTTTCTGACCTTTCTTATCCATGCCAAAAATAATTTTAACAAAAAGAAAGCCTAATTCTTGTTTAATAAGATTTGAACACACAACCATCCAATTCCAAAGCAAGTGCACAACCAATTCAACCAATTCATGTTTCATGATAATTCCTACAAATTTAGGATTATATTATCACTCATCATGATCCATCATATTATTATTAAAATAATAACCACTTAAAATAACATACAAATGGCATTCACAAGACTTGAACACAAGTCCTCTAAACACAATCAAGTACTCTCAATTATTTGAGCTAGTACTTTTCCACATCATAAAAGTCAGCATTAAGTGTCATAAAGACTCCCTCTACCCACATTTATTAATTAATTAATTATTTAATTAATTAAATTTTTCGGGTCTTATAGTGGTGGGGAAGGCCTTGCACATAACAGCATCTTCACTAGTGTACAAGCTGACATGGGTGACATAGATTTTGACGTGCTCGTTAAGGTCCATGTCACCACAATAGCATTCCAGCGTGAAGGCTTTCCATTGGCTAGGGAGAGGGGTTTTGGTGATGTCGTCGATGAAGGGATGACGGCGTTTGTGTGGGTATGTTGGTATGGGATGTCTAATAGCAGTTGGGAAGGTGGTGGTTTGGTAATTTGGGGGGATATGTGTATGGTGGGTTGGGAGGGTAGGTGTATGGTGGGTTGGTGAAGGTATGAGGGGTCAGGTTATATTCGCTTTCTTGACACACAAGAGTTTTGGACTCCACTTGGACTTCCTTTTCCTTGCCCTTTTGTGTGGCATCCATCTTTATTTTCCTTCAAAGGCGAGAATTTTCTTACTTCAAGGGCTCCATTAGCACTTCGTTTCTTGAAGTCTGCAAACTCTTGTTGCATCTTAGCTTGCCCTTCAAGGATGGCGGCTAGGTCAACCTGGTTTATGAAGACATCCTTGGATCTTGCTTTAGCCTCTTTTGAGACGCCAACTTTGTTGCGGGTGGAAACCATCTTCAGAGATTCTTTGATTGGCAAAGTGTTATTCGTGCCCACAGTTGGCGCCAATTGTTCCTGCAGAACAATAGCAGATTATCATGAGAAATAAATCTTGCCTTACCCAATCTTCGAACCTCTCAGACAGATACTCTACGATTTTGCTTGGTATGTCTTCTTATCTAGCTATCGGATGGGACATTTGGGAGGTTACCTACAGAAAGGACTCTAACGATCAAGTCAGCGAGAGCTCTCAAAGTCAAATCTCAATTTCTCAAATTTTAGTATTAATGAATTGAATACCTTTAATTATTGTAGTCCACTTATATTTATAGAGTATTAATCAAAGTTTACCTTGTTTATATGACCTTTACTTGGGTTCTTATGGACTTGGTTCAAGACCCAAGCTTCATGTTTGGCACATGGATCTGGGTGGTTTAGCTGTTTCATTTAAGTTATAGCAGGCGACCTTTTTCATAGGTATACGACTTAGAGTAAGAGTCCTAAGTAAATCCTTGAGTAGGCGGCTTTCTTTAATTAAAAGTATTGCAAGATCTATGTGTTTTAGTTGCTAATCATTAGTAACTTTAATTTACGGTCAAGTTCAAGTATTATTTCATTATTTCATGCCGATTTTTTCCGAGTTCTGTATAATACAGAAATAAACATGATTTAGAATTTAACATGCATAGGTCAGACTGGAGTAGCTTATATAAAAGTCTTAACGTTCAAACTCCTTTTCCACATTATTGTTAAAAAAAATTATTTATATTTTATATGAAGAATAATTAACGAAATTGTTTTCCATGATATTATGTACAGGTATCGACCGACAATATTGATTTATAAAATATCCAAATTATATTCTTAATATCTGAAATAGATACACAATCCTAGTTTTTATTTTATTTTGTAAAACAAAAATCTAACAAAATTTGTTATGCCTATACTTTTATCCTACGCACAAGTGGCAAATAATAATTTATTTAAAAGTTTTATATTCAAACTTCTTGTGAACATTATATTGTTTATAAAAATAGGTATATATTTATACACTAAAAAAAACTCTTAAATAATACAAATTTTAGTAATAAGAAATATGTTTAGAAGATAATTTAGAATTTTATTTTTTTAATTAGAGACCAATTCTTTTAATAACAAAAATTTTGATAGTCAAAATCTTGATAGTTCGAGTTAGTGACCAGTTTATAGATCAACTCATAATATAAAGTATTTTAATTATCAATTTATAAACTAATTATAACTTTTTGAAACTATTTTAGTTACCAACAATTTTTAATTTATAAATTAGTATATATAAATTGATAAGTATAGTGACTAATTATTTTTAATCACATTATTCAAATTTTTTTTAGTGATATATAGAGATAATTAAGAATATAATTCAAAGAAATAATTGCAATTCCTACCCTACTCCTTGTGAACATTATTTATTTCTTTTGTTTTTTAGTTTATTACTATATGATCAACATAAACTTGTATAAGTTTTTCATTTAGTCATGAAAAATGAAATTTAAATATCTTTGATAAGTTTTCTATTCCAAGTGATATAAGTAATCGTAGGTAAGTTCCCAATTTCCTACAACATTAGAATGTGTTGTGTTGTTTTCTTTAATATAAATTTAATTATAACCGTAATATCCATATAAGAGATTCAATATTTCACTACCCACTACAAAATCAACCAACATATCAACTATAGGTATTGGATATTCATCTTTAGGAGTAGTTGCGTTTAAATCTCTATAATAAAAAATTTCATCTTGCCATTTTTCTTAATTATAGGCATAATATTAGCAATTATGCAATCCTTTGAAGATTTTATTTAATTGACTTTCTTCCTTTTTCGAATAAAGAGTCAATGCTCAACTGGTTGATAGAGGACCATTTGAATTAGGCCAATAACAAGGTTTACAACTAACTGTATAAAAGAAGATAAAACTTCAAAGAAGAAGACTCTACTACTTTTGGAAGTAAAATATTAAACATTTTCTATGTTTTTCTTAGTCTCGTAAAACTTTTATAGCTGCAAATATTTCCTTATAATTTTAAGATTTTATAGAGATATCTTGGAGCCTCCATTGCCTCACATCTAAGTACAAAATAGGTGACATCTCAAAATAAGAAAAAAAAAAAAACTTAAAAGAAATCTCACATCATTTAGAGGAAACTAGTCCCACTTATTTTGAACAATCATATTCCAAGTGACATCTCTTATATGTAAGGGTAACTATATCATTTTATAAATAACATTCCTAATGTAAAAATCACTTTTAAATGGTTTAAATGGTATATATATATATATATATATATATATTCTTTTGTTAAATTTTTTTCTAATTCGATTGTTTCAAAGTTATTTAAGGAAAACTTTTTTTACTTAATTTTTTCTTCAATTAATTTTTTTTGAAAAAAGAGTAAACTAAGTTTGTTAAGGAATTTGGTGAATTTAAGATGTATTTTTTATCTTCCACGAAGTTTGTACCCTATGGATGGAAAGCAAAGTCATACACTACACAAAATATCTCATTAAAATTCAATTATAAAAAACTATTATAGTAACCGTTTTAGATACTAATTTATAAAATAAAAATAATCATTATAATAAATAAAAAGTTAAAATTGATCACTAAATTAGTCATTAATCAATTAGAAACTAATATAAAAACTAATTTTTTTGGTAACAAAAATCTTAATATTTAGCAACTAATGTTTTTTTTTTGTAGTTAAAACCTTTATAATTAAATTTTAAAAATCAATTTAGAAATCAATTATAATTTATAATTTTTTATTCATAATAATAATTATTTAAATAATTAATAATTTTGTATCTTATAAATTGATATCTAAATTAATTATTAGAGTAGCTAACAACTTTAAGATGACTAAGTTATTTTAAATCCTTTTAAACGATAAGTTATGCAAATTCGAACAAACAAAAGTTGATCATGTTCAGTTTAAGTTATACTTCTCTTGTCTAACCTGAATATTTTTCCTATTTTTTTATTAAATTTATATTATCTATAATCATAAATCATGTTAAATATTATTATATTGTGTAAGAAAAATAAAATGTACCAAAATTGATGTTCTGCCAATACACTTCTTATATTCTTGGGTCATAATACATATCTTGATTGTTTAATTTATTTTTTCACCCAGTACACAGCTTTTAAATTATTGTTTTGTTATATCGTAATATTTATTATAATTTACTAATACAATATTTTAACGTGCACGATTTCATATCTTAGATTCATACTCTCGTGAGTATTTGCTCTTAAAATACGTTATTTATACTTTACATACAGAGATGATTAAGGCAAGATTTTTCCCTATATAAAGGCAAGAAATGAATACCAGAGTCTCATATTATATTATATTATACATAGCAATAGCTTGCTTCAGTTGAGAGAAATGGAAGTGAAAGCAGAGATTGTATCTAAGAGCACAATAAAGCCATCTTCAACAACACCCAATAAGCTTCGACACTTCAAACTCTCTCTCATCGATCAATTGGCTCCTCCGTTCTACGTCCCTATTCTCCTCTTTTACTCTGCTTCCGACGCCACAAACACCAAAACAATATCTCAAAAATTGAAGGCTTCACTATCAGAAGTCCTCACTCTCTATTACCCCTTTTGCGGAACCCTCAGAGGCAACTCAACCGTCGAGTGCAACGATGAGGGCGTTGTTTTCACCGAGTGTAGAGTCCCCATGGAACTCTCAAGCCTTCTCAAAGACCCTGACCTTCATCAGATCAACCACCTTTTCCCATGCGATCCCTTCAACCCTGCAAGAGAAACTCTGACTGGGAACATGGCAGTTCAGTTGAACCAGTTCACGTGTGGAGGTCTTGCGCTTGGCGTCTGCTTCTCACACAAGATCACTGATGCTTCCACTGCATCATCCTTCCTCACTTCTTGGGCTGCAACATCAAGGTATATTGGTCATACATTTCAAATCCCAGTGATTTTATAAACTTGAGTTAAACTTATATAATCCCGTTCTTAAGATTTGAATGTTCATTTTATAATATGATTAATTTTAATTTTTGCAGAGGAGAAGGCAACAAACTGATACTACCTCAACTGGAAGAAGCGGCGCTGGTTTTTCCGCCGAGGAAGATAGAAATGAGCTTGATTCGCGGCATGATGGGCCACAAAAACATTGTGACAAAGAGGTTCGTGTTTAACAGAACCAACATATCTAGACTGAAGCAAAAGTTGGGGAGCTTCGACTTCACTCCCACCAGTGTTGAAGCCGTGACAGCACTCATATGGAAATCATCACTGGAAGCTGCGAAAGCAAATTCAGAGGAAGGAAAAATTCCGGCGTCTATGATATCCCACGCGGTGAACATTCGCAGCCGAATGGCCCAAACCTTTTCGGAGCATTCCATGGGAAATCTGTGGCAACAGGCGGTGTCTCCGGTGGTGGAGGTGGAAGGAGAAGTGGGGCTGCGCGATTTGGGTGAGAGAGTGAGGGAAACGATAAGAAAAGTTGATGGAAAATATTTGAGTATGGTTCAGGGTGATGAGTTTTATAAGGTGATGGAGTGTTTGAAGGAAGCAAGAACAATGGTCGCAGAAAAGGGTGTTCCTTGTTATAGCTTTAGCAGTTGGGTGAGGTTTGGGTTCTATGAAACGGATTTCGGATGGGGAAAACCAAGTTACGTGCGCACTATCGGAGTGCCTATAAAAAACGTGGTCATTTTTATGGCTACTAAGGTTGGTGATGGCATTGAGGCATGGATAACCTTGACTTCGCGTGACATGGTCCATTTTGAGAAAAATCCAGAACTTCTCCAGTTTGTCTCGTTTGATTCTTAATGAGAAACAAGGTTTTTTTTTTTTTTTTTCTTTTCTTTTTTCAAACACTATCTAGATTCGTATCTCTAAAATTGAATTGAGATTCTTAATATATTATAATTTCATTATTTATTTTTTATAATGATGAATTAGAGTAATTTTTTTGTATGTAGATGAACAATGGACAAAGCTTCAGCAAGTGAAGATTCTGCCGCGTCAAGGATGAAAACCAAATATCATTGATATATGAATGCAATGTTGTTATCTTTTGTTTTCTAACTGTATTTTATATTTTGTTACGTGACTCAATGTTTATTGGACTTTGTATTTAAATTTAATATTTTTATTCGAATTTTATTTAATTTAAAAACACCTTAAAGTGTATTAGAATTATTTTTAATTATATTTTGATGGCTGTAGACACTATTGTATCATCCGTGGGTTTTAGAAGAAGAGTACAATTTATTAGAATTAAAATTAATTTAAGATCCGTGGACTATTTTTAATAGAAATTAGAGCCTAGATATGGGTTTTTTATTTCAGGTTGTTTAAAACTCAGAGTCTTTTGACTTGTGAATCAGGAGGACGAAGTCAATAAGATTGATGATGACATTAAAACTCAAGTTATCATCATATAAATCGATTTTAGTGCATCAGACAAATAAAGTCGTCAGGATTTATAACGACTCCGTATTTTTTTAAACGTCCCAATTATATATATATATATATATATATATATATATATATATATATATATATATATATATATATATATATTAATTGTTTTTAACACTATAGATTTTCTTTTTTAATTTTAGTTGATTGGTAAATAAATTAACATAATTAATTGGTAAAATTTTGTAAATGGTAGATACAATTAGTTAGATTTAACAATATTTTTCATTAAATTAAATATATTAAGATCATTACATTAAAATCACATAATAAAATACATTGAAAGATTGGATAAAGCTTCATCCAATTAAGAAAATATTTAATTACACTTAAAAAAATTAATTTAAAAAAAAAACATTGAACTGAAATCGTCTTTAAGTCTTGGGCGACTCTATTTTCTTTTACACTTAGACTGGTTTGCATTATAACAACTTTACTTTTATAAAAGAAAATCGACATATATCATAACGACTTCAATCTTAATTTTATTACGAGTTCTTATGACTTCACCCTATTTAAAAATAAAAAAAATCAACTGAACTACGTTTACGACTTCGAGTTCAAAATAACCATGTATGTATGTTTAAACAAACCCCAACGGCTTATTTAGCTCTAATATTAATAAATCTGCACAAATTTTATCAAATTAATTGCATGTAAAAATCTTTAAGGCTATGTTCACTTGGTAGGATAGATTTAAGAGAGAGTCTGATGGATTTGTGTTGATTTGAGTAGATGAATATGTGTGTTTTTTTGAATGGATTTAGAGAATAACAAGAGTGGATTTGGAGATGAATTTTAAAAAAGTTAGTGAGTGATTTGATTGATGTAATAGATTAAAAAAAGTTTTAATAGATAAAAATTTGAAAATTATTAAAATATTTTTGAAGGTAAAAATAAAATTAAATGATTATTAAATGAATTAAAAATATTAAAATTTAACAATATAGTAATTATCATTAATTATTATAAATATTTATATATATTTTTTATTATTATTAATTAATTATAAAAATTATTATACATATTATTATATACAAATATATTATTAGTTAATGCATATATTATTAATTATATATAATATAAAAAGGACATAAAAGTAAAATGGGTTTATATTTGTTCAAATTCACTCAAATATGAGTGAATGGATTTTGTCAAGAATCGCGCAAATCCATCTCTGCTGTTGCGCTTGAATTATTTAATAAGAACATGAAAAATATTTTTTCATCCATCTTTGTAAATCAGTGCTTTGTTACTATCTATTCAAACGAACAGAGCCTAAATATCTAAATGATTACATTAGTAACGGTTGATCTAAAAGCATTAGTTACTTTTAGAACCAAATTCAAATTTTTATTAAATGGAAAATACTAAAAGGTTTTGGATAACAATTTTAATAGAGCTAATTTGGAGTTTCCAAAAATGTATATATCTCATGTTTAGTGAAATAGGTTTTTTCTTTTACGGGGCCACATGTTTAGGCTATCTTTGTTTCTACTTGCTGAAAGTATTACAATTGGCCTCATAAGTATTTTTGTTATTTACAATTTAGCTGTTCGTATATTAAATTGTAAAAGGTTAAACAAAGTTGTGGTTACCAGTGTTTTTCTTTAAGTTTAAAGTTGTCAAATTAATTTTTTACCTTATCAATCTGAAATTTAAATAAAATTTTCATGATATTTAAAAGAGTTGTTCAATTTTAAAATTGCTAACGGATATCATGTTTGAAAATAGATAAGAAAAGCCTGTCACATTATCGGTTTGGCGCTTTAGCCAAATTTAGCCTTACTTCCCACATGATCGGTTTGGCACTCTAGCCAAATTTAACCTTCCGTCCCAAAATTGATAAAAATAGCATAGCATTTTAAGAGAACAATTATGATATTTTGATAATTAAATTTTAATATTTTTTATAATATAAAATGATACTTTTTAAGTGATTTTAAAATATTAAAAAATAAAAAAATAAAAAGTTATTTAAAAATGTTATCTTATGTATGAGAAAATATATTTCTTAAGAGAAATAGAAATTATCGAGAGAAGTTGGACATATATTTCTGCAAATCTTCAACGCAGAAAACCTTGAAAATTTCCTCAACCGCCTACAATGTATTTTTTACAATGAGTAAGTTATATATTTTGTTTTCACAAAAATATTATTTATTAGTATTAAAATTTGAAATTTAGTTCTGATAAAACTTCTTTTAATTTTCATTTGAAAAATAAGATCTAAACTTACTATTTTTTTACAATTTATATTCACATAATCACGTATAAATGAATAAAAAATATTTTAGAGATGTTACATGTAACATCCAATTTAATAGAATAAATCTAATAAAATAAAACGTCACATGTTTATAGTATAAAATAGAGTACCGACAGAAAATATATAAGAATTAATCATTATAGTTATCCATAATATACCGGAAGGAATACCCAAAGGCACAATACAATACCTTAAACATAGACTAAACATGAAACAGTTAACAAAAAAGAGTTGCTCACAAACACCTCTACCAAGATCACGAGCACCGAAAGTCTCCATGTCTGCTCACACCAAGGATTTGGTGATCATCGCAAATATAAAAAGCCAAACAAAGAACACAAATACAGATAAAAAGGGTAAGCTAGTGAAATTAATTTTTAACACTTAAATAAACAAGTTATGAAACACAAGCAACATACAATCAAGGAATAATTCACATACTTATCTTCATCTAAACAATTAATGGACTCTCGACTCGATTATCCGGATTATGCACTTGATATAGACTTCTAAAGGAAGTATGCAGTTGTGTTGGTTTCTAAACTCTGTAGAGTCCAAACACAAGGGGTTATCACCCAACCACACATAAGGTTAATCCCATTATGCCTTGGGCCCAAACATGTCCTAAGACTAGAATCTTCTGCCACTCTCACCACATAATTTATTCTACTCTATATGAGTGTGAACGATTATTAGAGTTCATAATACATTCATTTATCTAGACATCTCCTATATCAAGACATACACTAACCACACCATCACCAAGAATTTCCCTTGAAACTCTTTCATCATCAACATTCCACATGTTATCTCAGAATAATTATCATCCCAAGCTAAACACATCAAGTACAGGTCAAAAAATGTCACATAATTCATGCATAACTTCATACATCATAATTTTAACTTTAACTCACTCAATCACAAGTTAAAATAAGAAATTAAAATTCTGCAGCAATTCTCGCTTAAGCTAGAATGATCTCACTTAAGTTAGACTAGTCTTGCTTGTTAGTTTTGAAATGGTTGAAATGTCAAGAAGGGGGGGGGTGAATTGGCTAGTTAAAAATTTAGGCTATCTTTGAAAGCTAAAAACCACCATTTATTTGAATCAATTAGATCACCAAGTTAGGATGCAAAAGCTATTTTTTTGTATACTTTCAATCGGTCAAAATCAGAGTTAATCGATTGATTTTACTAAACAGATTCTGTTATGGTATAATCAACCGATTGAAACAGAAAAACAATCGACTGAAATACTGGAAAAATGAATAAATGCATATTCGAGTTTTAAACCATGAACAATGCACAAGAATGATCAAGACAAGTTCTGAATGATTATGCAAAGATGCTTAATGCTGCAGATGTCATGAAAACATGCAAGAACACGAAAAAGATGATTAAAACACAAGTTCTTTAAACTTTAAATGATTATGCAAGAAAGAATGATTAGAGAAAAGATGAGGTTACAAGATTTTTATACTGGTTCACTCAAACCTGAGCTACATCCAGTTTGTCAAGGCAACTTGAGCTTGACTTTGCACTATTTCAAAAGATTTACAAAGTGTCCACTCTTACACTTTCAAAATATGTAAAAACCACACAAAAGACTCTTAAATCACACACGAATCACATCAGCACAGCAGGAACCCTCTTGCAGACCTGGAAAACCACCAGGCACACACACAAAGCTTGAGAAAGATCAAACCTCAGTGGTAGCATAGCTCATCCTACCACAAACCACTTTTTCCAAGCTTCAAACTCAAGCCAAAGGCTCCAAGAATTGATCCAAGATCAATCTTCAACTACTACAGTCTGAATGATCACGAAAGAGAGAGTTTCCACAAGTTTCTAGAATAATTTCGTGCTAAAAAATGATCGGAATACCTCTCCTTCGAAAATCATAGCTCTTATTATCAAACTGTTACGAAATTCAACAGGTTGATCTCCAAATCAATCGGTTAATTTCACTTGACTTAAGTGAAATCAGTCGACTAAAAAATAAATCAACTTATTGAATTAGTTACAGTTTAAGACTATTGCAGCCAACCTTTTAACCTGTTGAAAAACCATTCAATAAATTAAAAGAGACATTTTAACCTGTTGAAAAACCATTCAACAGATTAAAAAACACAACAAAGACCAAAAACATCGAATTAATGCTACAAGGTCTACAATATGAATTACAAACTTCAAATACACTTTCTAAATGATGTAACCATGTGGAGAGCACACGTTTCAGCCTTGATCACCATGAATACCATCAAATCTCGTTATCTTCATCAATGTAGGCTTCATTCCAATGGTAATGGCTTCCAAGTAGTTCAAAAAGCTTCATCAAATCTTCATTAAATCTTCAAGAAACCTACCACCTTGGCTTCACATGTCAACATTGCTTAAACTAGAAATTCTCGCTTAAGCTAAAATTCGAACAAAGAGCAAAGTGGAATTATGCTATTCTCGCTTAAGCTAGAAATTCTCGCTTAAGCTAGACTGATCTCGCTTAAACTAAACTGATATCGCTTAAGCTAAACTGATCTCGCTTAAGCTAAAATAGTAGGTTTTCACAAGTTTCAACATGCAAAAACCAAAAATATCAAACAACAAAACTAAAAAAACACAACCACGAACATCAAACCAACATTTTAAGCACGATTCAAGACCAAAATCATGCAAGAAACTTTTAAAAAAAGTTTTAAAGTCCTAGCTTCCCTTACCTTAAGAGATTAACTCAGTCAAACAAGCTCCAACAACAGAGCACCACAGCAGAACTACTACTTAAGGAGCTGAAAACCAAGATCAAGAAAGAAACAGTGAGGCCATGACCACAAACAGAATCATACCAAAACTTCGGAACAGAAACAAAATGGAAAAAGGGATGAAGGTTTAGTTCAACTTACATGGAGGAGGTTCAATGAGCTCGGAGGAGGTCGTAGCTCAAGCCTTAGCAGAACGTCTGTTTTAGGAGGGGGAGAAGGAACGTGAACTGTTTGGAATAAGAAGACAGAATAGGAAGTGAATGGTTGGAAGGGGAGTCTTAGGGATAACAAGTGGGCTGACCCTGGACCTTTTATCAACAGATTTTTTTTTCTTCCATTTGAACTCATTTCAATAATTCTTTTAGTTGCTTTAATAGGTGCAATTTTTGTGGCTCACCAATAAGAAAGTTTTCGAACTAATAAAACAATATAAATTACATTTTGTTAAAATTTATTACATTTCTTTTATGTTGAATTATATGTTAACGAAAAGGAATATTTATGTATAAAGTATAAAAGATTTTTGCAAATACTTGATTTTGTTGTAGACTTATTATGTTAGACAATAAAATCCTTTGAATTCACAATCTGATCGAAATGAATAAAATTTGGGGGACCCAAAACTTTTTTTAAATAGAGAGTGAGTCTTACATTACATGTTGGCTAGGGATGTCAACGGGGCGGGTAGGGTACGGGTAGTAGCTGCCCCGAACCCTACCCGCTGGATAAATATTCCCCATGTACCCGTACCCATATCTGTCGGGTATCCGTTATGCAGGTACCCGTCTATTTTTTTTTATATCTGCGGATATCCACATGTACCCGCAGGTATTTACAAAAATATTTTAAAAAACAAATATTTAACCATAATTAGTGTTTGGATCAACAAGCCCACTTTCTCCGATTGATTCCTGAAAAACAGACAAATAAAAAATCATTAACAATTTATATTGTAGTTTATTTTTGAATGAAATATTAAAGAAATTACTAACTTCATCAATGTCCACATCTTGCAACATTGTATAAAGTTTCATGTTGTCCAATTTTAATCTAGAAAAACTTGAAAACATAAGAAGTTCATTAAAAATTTTTAACAATCACTTAATTAAAATATCTAAGTAAAAATGTTAATTTCATTACCTTCCATGTTAGTCCATAACCAATCTTGGAGACATATCAATGCCTCCACAGTTTCTGGAAGTAATCTACTCTAATCCAATGTGGGGTAAGAATCCAACCACCATTACTAAATGAAGACTCAATGTTTTTTACTAATATATATATATATATATATATATATATATAAGGGTATTTTGGTGAATTAAAATTCAACGGGTACGGGTATCCATGAGTACGGGTATCCACAGGTACGGATACTATGATACCCATACCTGCGCCGTTAACATGCGGGTATCAAAATACCCATACTCACGAGTAACAAATATCCATTTTTAATATCTATTTCCTAACCGTTACGGATTTTATCCGCGGGTACGGATTTTTTTGACATCCGCGTTGGTATTGGATTAGATCACATAGGCTAGCGTATCAAGAATAATTACCGGACCTTATACATAAAAAACAAAAATTGGTTAATGAATTTCGTGCAATTATGAAGAAAACAATTACTCTCTTCTCCTTTTCATATAAGTAAAATCAACTAAGTTTTAGGTTAATTAAAATGTCACTTAATACTGTTTTCACCCATTAATAAATGTTGCGTAAGAGGAAAAAAGTAATTAAGTCTCAAAATAAGGCAGTTAGTTTAGCTTCTTTTTTTTTTTCATTACTAAAATAAATGTTTTTATACTGCAAGATTTATATGATATATAAAAATTTTAATTGACATTGCGCATTTTAATTTAACTTTACTATTTTCGGATACTTCCTCTAAAATATAGATATACATTAAAAAATACTTATCGATAGCAGACAATTTCTTCTATAATTTCTTTTGTCAATGCATGAACAGAAACTCAATTAAGGATATGTAGCTGAGAAATACTTGAAAAATTATTCATTCACGATGATAAAAAAATTAAACAAAGTTACATACTCTTTTTCACAAAAGAAAAATAGTTTCCTTTTTGAAAATGAGTTGTTGGTTTTTTTTTTTTTTAATGTCTCAAGAAGTTGAAAACAATAAACGATTGTTTTTGCAAAATTATTTTATCTTACATGTACAGAGACAAAACTAGAGATGACAAATAAACTCGTCCCCGTGGATATTGTTCGAACCCGTCCCTGTTTTGACGGAGAAGTCCCGCATTGACTGGGTATGGGTATGGGTATGAGGAATCCCCGACTTTTTTAATTGGGTATGGGGATGGGTACGGGGATGTATATATCCCGTCATAATACCCGTCCCCGCCATATATCTCCGTCCCTATTTAAATTATTAAAATATTCACAATTAATTAAGTAATCATATATATATATATATATATATATATATATACTTTTTATTTTTTATTTATTCTAATTAGTTGTTTTGTCATGAAACTCATTCGCATCTCCAATATATGTAATTATGTTAAAATGATGTATGTCAATTAAAAAATTGTTATACCTCACATTTGAATATTTCTATAATTTTTTAATATTTTTATTTATTATATATTTTCCTTTCACATGAGAATATGTTTAATACACTTAAATTAATATAATATAAAAAAAATTCTTTACTTATTATTATTATTATTATTATTATTATTATTATTATTATTGATTTTTGTTTAAGTTGAAGAACACTTTTGTTTTGTTAAAATAATTTTTGTTATTTTTCAACCATTGAGTATGTATGTTGAAATTTGAAAAGTTTTCTTAGATCTCTAAGATATTTTTCATCTTATTATACCATTGATTATACATTTGATTTCCTTTGTGCGATTTTTTTCAATAGTTTCTCAAATTATTTCTTAGACACACATTTGTAAACTTTAAACATTCTTTATTGTTTATTTTAATCATGTAAAATAATATTTCGATATATTCTATCTAATTATTTTTTATTTTCTAACTCATTATCAATCATATTGTAATTGTTTCACATTAATTATATAAATAACTTTTATTTACTATAATATAAAAATTTAATGTAATTGCCATGAATATACAAAAAGCTCATTAGATAAAAAATAATTTTAACCATTAAACTAATATTTCACTATCAAATAAGACAAAAAAAGTATTTATTTTAAAGAAGGGGAGAGAACATATAAGAGATAACAGTAGAGGCAACAATTATTTTTCTCTTTAAAAAAAACAGTAAAAGTAAAATATGAGAACAAACTCCCGAGACAATTAAAAAATATTTTAATAATTTTTTTTTTATTTTTTATTATATTTCATTTCAAATTTTGTTATCATTTAATATTAAATATTATGATTTATAAATCAAATAAAAAAAGATTTAATTTTATTTGATTTTTTATATACTACACATAATTTAAAAAAGTTTAAATACTATACATAATTTAAAAAGTTTCAAAATTTTTAATTATATAAATTAAAAAAAATCAAAAATTTTGAGCATACATAATATAAAAAACTTTAAAAAATTTAACTACATAAATTAAAAAAAATCAAAATTTTTGGGGGCCATGACCCCAAGTCCTATTATACTCCACCACTGTTTGTAGGTTTATTTTTCATATATATACTGCTAGGAGTGCCAAAACAAATCTTGATTTACGGGTTGATTTAGCAAGCGTTGAGGTTTTTATTTAGTAAGTTTTCCTTTTTTTTTTCTCTTGTTCCGCCAAATTAGTAAGCAAGAGGTAGATAAGACAGATTAACCCGCTAGTCTGTATTATTTTTTTAAATAAAAAATAATAAATTTTTTTTATTATATTACTTGAATATGCAAATATACAATAATTTTGTAATTTAAAATATGTTAAATATGTTTTTAGTTTATAATCATAAATGTGAAATTGAAATTCGTTTTTATTCGAAATTGTAATATATATTTGTACAATATGTGTCGAAGTATATCTCACTCATCCTAGCTTAGATGTACTCAACCCATAACATGAATACTTACCAGGATGGCTGCCTATTCACCAGGATGGCCACCTACTCACTAGCATGGTCGTCTACTCACCAAGATGGTTGCTTACTTACCATGATGGTTGTCTAATCACCAAGATGACCATCTACTCACTAGCATGGTCGCCTACTAACCAAGATGGTTGCTTACTCACCAGGATGGTTGTAAACTCACCAGGATGGTTGCCTACTCGCTAGGCAAATCTTAGGATGGTCGCCACTTATCAGACACCTCTTAGCCACCTTTACCTGGTAATACTCGGCCCCAACAACATAAGGGCGTACCTTCATGACTTGGTCGACTACTCAATGACCAAAGTCGAGTTCATAAAATACGTTGATTGTGTTGAATGAATTAGCATTATCATTAAAGCATCATTATTAGAGTTAATTAATTAAAGACTAAGCAAAGTAATTATCCACATGAACCAGGCCGGGCCAATTAACAATGAACTATAGAATGTGGTATTTATAGCACATTACACGAGGTAATTTGGTTACATTCATTGTAATAATTTATTGTTATTTAACACATTTAGCTAACTTAAATGTTCGAGTGTCTTTTATAGGCACAACCTTTACTAGGACGGAAGAGGATGAGTACCCCTTGAAATTGAAGACTTTGACTATTTGGAGTCTTTGCAGGATATATAGTCAGATTTGTAAGAATAATTTTTGTTTTCAAAATTTTAAACATGAATGGAAAGTCCTTTAAACCAATGATGTTAATTTTCTTTACATGTTAAATGTTATTCTAGACTAACATTTGAGCTAGAATGTATCAAATGTTGTAAACAATTCCAACACTAATTCAAAACGTTGTTTGACATGTCAATTTTTTTTTTAACATAATTGGGTTATAAAGATTATAGCCATTCATTTTTAAAGTTTGAGGACCAAATTGTATAAAAATTTAGGACAAAGATGAATTCCATTTTCGTGTTAAAATTTAGGAACTAAAAACATATTTAACCCTTTAAATTATTAACATTTACAAATTAAGTTTCAATTATTAACTATATTAGAGTAATTTAATGTATAAAAATAATAATTATTTTAATTTATTCGATTAGAGATATTAATTAATTATTTAAAACATAAAAAATACTTATTTAATTACTTATTTAATATATAAAAATACATAAAGCAACAAATTTTAAAAATATTAAATTAGAAATAAATAAATAAATTTTAAAAAAATTTTGGTGAGTCAAGCCCTTTAGTAAGGTGGGTTAGGATTTTTAGCTTCTCCCACCCCATTTTTAGAGGGCCAACGACCTGGCAAACCAAAACGAGATTGGTTCACCCGATTTGTCACTTTTATATGTTACTCAACTTTCTCATTTGTTATCAATGTGATACTTTCAACTCATTGATTTCTAATAGTTTGTCCCTCTAATGTGACTTTATACCACAACAAGACAAATAACTTGGCTTTAATACCACTATTGGAAATACTCTTTCTCTCTCAAGTGTATATTAGGTTTTTACTATAATGAGACATGTTTGTTCTCATTTAAGCCAATCACTCAAATAAGTCATTGACTCTGATGCCACTATTTCAATTTTTCTAGAGATAAACTTGGGAGATTGAACATTATCCGCTTAATGAGACCAAATTGCATTATTCATGGAGATCCCATAACCAAAATAACATAAAGTCATAACCAAATCAAGTTCTAACAATAAAAAATAAAATTGAAGTTCTAAAAGAATATAAACAAAATTAAGTTCTAACGACACATAATCCAATCATGTTCTAATAAAAATCCAAATTAAATTCTAATAACACAATGTAAAATTAAGTTCTTTTAACATATAATTCAAGTCAAGAACTAACCTCATATAATCTAAATCAAGTTCTAACAACACATAATCTAAAATGAATTTCTAAGAAGAGTAACCCAAATTAAGTACCAAAAACACATATTTTAAATCAAGTACTAACTTAATCCAAATCTAATTCAAACATAATCTAGATGTTTTAAAATGCAAATTAAATGATCCAAACAAAATACATAATCATTAAAGTTGAAAAAATAATTCAAAAGAAGTCCAGTTTGAAAATGTTTTAACTTTTTATAGTTGGAGTAATCAATATCTCCATGTTAGCCTTGTTCATGTGGATTTTGTTGTTTGTTGAAATGGGGTTTGTGCATATGTTGGAAGGAAATGGAGGACAAAACTAATAAGTTATTGTAATTAATGACTTAATCTCTCACCATCCTTCCTATAATGTTGGACTTGTTCTTTTAGCTGAACAATCTCTTGGAAATCATCTTAAACCTCCATGATATGTGAGTCTATCCCCATATTTGAAAGTATATGTGAGCCCTCCAACCTCATATATTCAACCTTTTTACTTTCTACTTGTAGTAAAAATCCAACCTTTAGTCCTTATTTTCTTTCCTCTATAGGCTCTAGTAGGGATGATTATGATGGTGTAACATATAAGATGTACTCTTTGATCTAACTTACATAAATGTCCTCTCAAATTCCTCTTATTATTCAATAATATAAATTATATCACATATATAGTACATGTTATAATAAAAGAAATAACATAAAAAATACCAAATTCACATGTGTTTGCTATATCATTCATCCACAAAGTGACTGTTACCCTATCATAAATAAGTTTTCTTGAAAACTTCAACAATATGTATTAGATGAAACAGTTCTTTCTCCTAGAAGAAAGATGATTAAAATAGCATGTTATAAAGAAATGAAAGCAATTTCTTTTTAGTGTACTTACCATGTTAAGGTAAAAAATATGGATTCTTTAACAACAACTACCAGTAACTTGGTTTTCAACTCATGATTAATCATAAAAATATTATTTAAATGATGATTTCTAGAATGGTATATATATTTGGATTCAAACATATAATTAATAAATGGATTATTAGAATAATTAATCTTTAGATATGGCCTTAATGATAAATGGATCTCATTTAATAGTTCTTTAGATGTCGCCTTAATGATAAATGGATTAAAAACCAAGTTAAAATTACTTTTAATGGAAAATTTATTTTTCAAATTAAATCAACCAATGTCTCTAAAGATTAATTGTGGAAACAAATAGTTCTATACGATTACACTTTATTATACTTAATTATCTATATCTACACATTTTATTTGAAAAGTTTTCTTTAATAGAGTTATTCATGAAGGTTGAGAAGATATAATCATATCTTTTTAAAATAAGCGTTCTCTATCATCAAGTCGAAAGATAAAGAACAAAATCTCTACATGAATATATTGCATGATCCGAGACTACGATATATAGAAACAATAATCAAATTCTCTAAATCTATACAAAAAGAGAATGAGTTCAAGATTTAAAATACAACCTCCAATACATCTTTAGTTTTATATACTTTTTGGTCTTTTGGGGTTGAAAGAAAGTTTATGTAATTATTCATACCGTGAAGCTTTTCCAAATGAGCTTAAATTGTGTTGTCGGTGACTTTTTCTATTTTCTAGTGAACTCCTAATCTCATATGGAGATTGAGAATGGTAAAATGGAGAGATTTATGTACTCGTTGTAACCGAATAAGTCACTACAAGAATGCGCGGTTTTAGCATCGAAATTATGGCGTCGAATCAGTATAGGACGCAAAATACGACGACCAGACCCACGCAAAACCAAGGTAACCAAAAAGTTATTTAGAAACAAAAATTATCTATTCGTAGAAATGAAAAAAAATATTAATTTTAGATTCTCGTCGGTTTGGCCGACGCAAATCAACCAATAAGTTGCGTCGGATGGCCCACGCATAACAAATTAAATTGTTTGCGTCGGCTGGCCCACGTATACACTTCTGAGATAAAAAAAAATTAAACTTTAGGTTGAAGTATAGGGGGAAAACATCAAATTTCACTTTTCCCCCTTCCGCTTTCCCCTTCCCTCGAGTCAGTCTCGACATTTCCCTCATTCTCTGTGGCGTGCGTTTTTTTTTTCATGAGTGGCGAAACTCCATCGAGGCAAGTGGGCGACAAGAACAATACTCCAATGAGGCTAGCTTCTTCAAAGACGCCACCTACTGCGAGGATGCGAGGTTCTGTTACGATGCGAGCTGCTCTCGCAAGACGAATGTCGTGACGAGCGTGGAGGCTTGGGCGAGAGAGGGTGCGCCGACGAGCTTCCTCGCAGATTTAGGGATTTTCATAAGCGTGGTTTAGGAATTTTTGTTCGAATCCAGCAGATTTTTAAAGCATCCAGGTTAGTGATTGTACTTAGACATGTCAAAGTGGGCCAACCCGGCTCACACGGGTTGGCTCACCACGAGCCGGGTTGAAAATGAGTGAACCTAACCCAGCTCACTTTCTGGTGAGCCAGAAATTCTGTAACCCGGCTCAACCCACCACGGGTTGGTAGGTTAAGTGGGTTGGCTCACCAACCCACCTAAAAAAATTATTTATTTATTTTTTTTAGTATTCAAATATTTAAATAAATTTTTAAGTAACCCATGAAATGACAATCATAGTAAAATCAAGAACCAATATTTTGATCATGCTCACCACCAATATATGAAGAATTATTTCCAAGAAAGTATCCATTAGTCTAAGGAAGCATGGCTAATATTACAAATTTTCTATCATGCTATTCAACAAAATATAAGTAAAAAAACTATATATTTTTTTCATGCTAATTTAGAAAAAATTGTTTATAAGACGGTTACTTGAGTAATTTACTATAAAGATTATAGTTAAAGAGTAAAGTATCAACATATATATAACTTGACAATCAAATTAATTAAACATTTAAACTATTCAAATATAATTAAGCAACATTCTAGCATTTAAAAATATGAAATTGTGAACAAATATAATAGGAATAGTAAATAATTATTAAAAAAATTAAAAGAAAATTTAAAAAAATTAAAAGAAATTGTAAAAAAATGTTGGTGGGTTAAGTGGGCCAACCCACCTTCAACCCGGCTCGAACCCGTTTAACCCGTGGGTTAATTGAGCCGGGTTGAGTTCAACCCACTTTTGAAAAAGTTGAATTTTTCTCAACCCAACCCGGCTCGAACCCGTGGTGAGCCGGGTTGGCTCACGGGTTAAAACTCATTTTGACATCTCTAATTGTACTCTTGTTGATTAAACTTCACTACATTGTTGATTGAATTCCTATTGATTGAGTAATTTTTTGGTTATGAGATCTAAATTAGGTTTTTAGAATAAGCTTTTTAGGTGGACTTGTCTTCTTTGGATTTTAGACTTGTAGATTTTTGTGCGACTGTAATTTGATCTAATTAAAGTCACAATTTACTTAATTTTGTGTTTGCAATTTCGCTTCTAAATGAATCAAATGATATCCTGAATTATTGTTTGAATTGTGTCTGGATGCAGGTTTTGGAATTGTTGGATGTAGATTTTGCGATGTGTCTGGAAATAAACATTTGCGTGGGCTAAGCCCACGCCAACAATTATAAGGAAAATTGTTTGTGTCGGCTAAACCCACGCAAAGCCCTCTATTTTAGATATTTTATTTCAATCATTCGTGGGCTTTGCCTACGCATAGAGAATTATTCGTGGGCTTAGCCCACACAAAATTTTGAAAAATTTTTAGGTGTTCGTGGGCTTGACCCACGCATACGAACTTATTATTATATTTTTTATGTGTTTTCGTCGATTGAGCCGACGATAAACAAGCAGCAAATGTTCGTCCCCATTTGGCCGACGCAAATGAGCTTTGCATCCAGGAAATGAGCGTGGCCCATATTGCCGTCGCTGGACCGATGAGATCATCCTCTTTTCGTCGGTTTTGCACTAGTGGCGTCCGATTTTGGTCGACGAAAAAAAACCTACATTCTTGTAGTGAGTTTATGTACTCGTAATTTGTGTTTGATTAGTGAAATTGATAATTGGCATTATCATATTTTTTATTATATTTATTTTTATCTTTTATTGATATGTTTATTATTATCTTTTTAAATAATTAAGGATTTACTGAATAACTTTATAAAAGATTAGTATTTGGATTTTATTTGTCAAATATTTTGTAAATATCGAAGATATGGAAATTGTCGCAACCTAAATCACGACGGGACGACAAACTTAAAAATAAAATTAATTTGAACTCGCCACTATAGATTATTCTGGAAAATTATGGAAAACCATAAAAATAAAATAAAGTCCGCGAAAACCAAATTTAGGGTCCTGGAGTCAGTTACGCGTAAGGAAGGTATTAGCACCCTATAATAAGAAAATATTGAACAAACATATGTTTTGAGTAAAAGGGACCCGACAAGGATTAAAACCTTGGTCCTTCGTATTCTCATTAAAAATGAGAAATCAAGACTACATAGTTCTTTATAAAAAAGGTTTGATTAAATTATTTAATTTTTGAAAGTTGTCTTTTGATATTTTTTGAAAATGAGAGTAATGTGACGCGTGCGGCCGAGTTAACATAAAGAAAAACATTTTTTATATTCGTATATTTGAAAATGAGTATCGTGTGACGCGAGCGGTCAATTATACACCCAAAACATTTATATGATTTTTTATATTTTGAAAAGGAGTGTTGTGCGACGCAAGCGACTGATTAGACACACAAATATTTATATAATTTTTTATATATTTGAAAAGAAAATGTCGTGCGACGCGAACGGTCGATTAGACAATAAAGTAAGAAAAGAGAAAATAATTTTAAATTTTTATTTATTCTTATTTTTATCATTTTTAAAAATTATTTTAATTTTCATTTCAAAAAAAATTATTATTTTAGAAAATTATGTGATTGAAATGTGAGTTTAATTAGAAAAAGGGTACACTTGAAAAAAAAAAGGGTGCATAAGTGAGTATGTGAGTGCAATGAGAAAAACTACACATATGGAAACGGGGTGCATAAAGAGAAACATGTGGTGCATAAAGTAAACACATCTTAGCATAAAACAGGAAATTAAAGGAGTGAGATGTGTGTGCTTAGTGAAAACGCAGGTACATAAGGTAAAATAAAACTTAACACCCCAAACTTCATCTTCTTCCTTCCGCTAACGGCCATCACGCAAGCACCAACGCTACCCATCTCGTACGAGCCCGCCGACGACACTGCTTACGAGACATCAACAACCATCTACGCCACCACACCATCATACGCGACCACCATTCAAAACACAACCATGCTCGCGGCAAAGCCGCCAACGGTGACGGCGACCACTCTTAAAGTTTTGTCAACGTCGGTACTAGCGCTGCTCGCCACTACACCACCACTTAGAGCTGTGTGAAACACCGTCGCACCGTTTCCTCTCCTCGTGTCTTCTTCGAACCACCAAAATCACTGTCGTTTGCCGTCACAACCACCATCAACGACTGAATAGAGCCACTACGATAGTCTTTTCTCTCGTGCAAGAACTTCACTTCTCTAACTGGACCCCAAGTTACTCCAACACCAACTCAAACTGCCTCCAACATTTCTCGCAATGTCAATGTTCACTACCGAATCCCTATTTGGTAGCGGCAAATCGGCTCCTTTCTATTTTTCTTTTATTTCAAATTACTTAAATCCAATTCTCCTTTATTTTATCAATATTCTAGTTTTAATTGAATGATTAGTGATTTCAGGCAGCATCAGATGAAGAATTTTACAATTTATACCATTACAACAATAATAAAATGAGCAATGAATCGTAGCAAAATTTTAAGATTTCATACCTTATTTTATGTCTCAATTTTGTGTTTCTATCACTGTTATCCCCTGTTCTTGGTTCTGAATGTTGTTTATATCATTTGTTGTAATTCTGGGTTTTCTGCTCCACTCGTTCATTATTGTTGTCCCGTGAACAAGGGTAGAAGATGTTTGTAAGATCATGTTTCGTAAATGGAAGGGTATTTCGTGAATGGAAAGGATACCTCCAAAAATGAGCGATCTTGTCTGACGATGAGCGATCTTGGTTTTTTCTTCTTGATGTGTCAATATGTGAAAATTTGAAGTCATGAGTAGGAGTTGAAGTAGAAGTTGAGATAGGAATAAAAAATCGTTCCCTCCAATCTTGTAACCGTTTTTATTTTCAATTTTTAATTTTTTAATTTTTGAATTTTATTAATTAATTAAAAGAATGAAATTATCTTTTTTATTTTTTATTTTAAAACACAAAAATATTATTTTACTCACACTAATTTCATTCGGGCTAAAAAGAAACCACATCAATGCAAACATTAAGAAAATCAATGACCATTCCATCGGAGAGGGTCTTTATATAAACATATGAAATCAATGACTATTCCATTGGGGAGGACCTTGATATAAACATACAAAATCAATGACCATTCCATCTGAGAGGGCCTTCATATAAACATACGAAATCCATGACCATTCCATCAAATAGGGTCTTGATATAAATATATGAAATCAATGACCATTCCATCAAAGAGGGTCTTGATATAAATATATGAAATTAATGACCATTCCATCGGAGAGGGCCTTGATATGAAATGTCGATGACCATTGCCTTGCAGAGGGTCTCGATATGAAAGCACATGAAAATCAATCCCCATTCCATTGAAGAGGGTCTTGATATAAACATATGAAATGAATAACCATTCCATAGGAGAGTGCCTTGATATAAAAAACGTAATTGAATGTATGATATCCTAGTTTAGACAATATGAATGCATGTTATGCATGAATCACCTAGAACCTTTGTCTTTTCATTTTTCTTTCCCTTTCATCCTCTATCATTCATTCTTCATCATCATTTTTCATCTCATTTTTCATTTTTTCATTCATTCATCATTTTTTTAAGAAGACACATGTCTCTGTAATCATTTGCTTTTGCAATCATCAATTTCAATGCCTACTCATAATTTGTTTTTCTCATTATCACATTACACTCTATATTAGAACCACGAGGAATTAGGCAAATCTTTGCGTGTAATGAGAGCATTGTATGCCTTACATTCTCTTCTTTGATGCACAATACACCTCAAGTATGTTTGAACCCATGGATAGATGTTGCACAACTGACTCAATTTTGTGACAATAACGTGTTTCAATGGAAAAACTTGTATCAAAAGGATTGCCCCATTTTAAAACTTTTGACTAAATTTAAGAACTGATTGAGTTTTTATTTTTTCTCTCTTTTCCTTTTTTTTCAATGATGTGTCATAAACCAACTTCTTTTTGTTTCTAAGTTATTCCCATGAACAAAATTTGACAGACATTTTTCAATCAGTGTGGACTTTTATTAGCTTATAACGTGGCTTAAGCTTAAGGGTTTTGAAAGAAATAGATATTGGAGGCCCAAATAAATTATTAGTGGCTTTTACATTTTGTAACAAAGATCATTTGTAAGATTATCACCTTGACTATCATCTAGGGTCTTGAACTTTTAAATTTCTCTTCATTCTCAACTTTTCCTTCTCAAGTTCTTTTTTCAGCCATTTAGATTTATTACTTTATGACTTTCTTTGTATTTTCAATTTTTGGCTTTTTCTATTGAAATGCTTTCTCACTTAATTTAATATGTGTAATAGCCTTGCAATTCTTGACATGTTGATCCTTATTCAGTGGTATTTTGGAAACGAATTATTATTTTTTGGCTCAAAGAGGGTACAATGGAAATATATTTTTTTCATCATTTTTTCGGATGAGGAAAAGATGACCACACATCATTTTAAAACTTGACTGCCCCATTCTCTTCAGAGAGATAACTTAGTGACAAAAACAAATGGCATCAGACACATATCATTGTTTATTTTTATTTGCGTGTCCAACTCTCTTTTGTCTTTTCTTTTTTTTAACCTTACTCAGAACAACCTTTTTAGTCAAACAGGGCTATCAAATTGTGCCCTAGCGTACTATTTATGTTCTCTTTTCTTTGGCAAATCCTTTATCTTAGGGAAATCTTGATGAATTGGAGGACTTAAACAACATGAGTGTAAATGCTTCAAAATAGGAAGTATTAATCTGCTACCCTTAATGCCACAAGACATAGACAAACCCTATCTCCTCCCTCTGATTAATTCTCTTCACTTTCTTTTGCCTCTTCTAGTGATGCACTATATTTGCAATTGCATAGTCAAACAATTTCGACTTGTGATCTTCTTGTTTATTTTGCTCACTTCCATGAGACCCTTCAAGAACCACTTTGGGCTATACTGAATGACTTGAACTTTGTGATTTAAACCCATGGTATTTTATTTCAAAAAGCTTAGTGTAATGCCAAAAGACACTTTCAAAAGAATGTAAAACAAAATTACAAAGAAATAACAATCCAAACTTGACTACAATAAAGCATAATACAATGAACCATAAAAAACAATGTCAATATTTCCCAATCATTATCAGATCATTACACATAGAACTTCTTTATAACATCTGAGTTTATAGGTAGAGGTAACTCTTCCCCATCCATTTTTGTGAGAACTAGCTTGTCGCTTGAAAATGCCTTCTTCACTACGTATGGGCCTTCATAATTTGGAATCCATTTCCATTTGTGATCTTTTTGTATAGGCGAAATCTTTTTCAAGACCAGATCACCTTCATGAAACTCTCTAGGACGAACCTTTTTATGAAATGCCCTTTTCATCCTTCTCTGATACAATTGTCCATGACAAGCTCCTATTAACCTTTTTTCTTCAATTAAGTTAAGTTGATCAAATCTAGCCTGAACCCATTCTGCTTCTTCTAACCGAGTTTCCATTAGCACCCTCAAAGATGGGATTTCTACCTCAAAAGGAAGAACCGCTTCCATCCCATATACCAAAGAGAAAGGCGTTGCACCAGTTGAGGTCAGTACTGACGTACGATATCCGTGTAGGGCAAAAAGAAGAATTTCATGCCAATCTTTATATGTAATCACCATTTTTTGCATAATCTTCTTTATATTCTTATTAGCAGCTTCAACGACCCCATTCATTTTCGAACGATAAGGAGACGAATTGTGATGTTGAATTTTGAATTCTTCACATAACTTTTTCATCATTTGATTATTCAGATTAGTTGCATTATCAGTGATAATTTTATTAGGCAGCCCATATCGACATATCAACTCCTTTTTCATTACCACTTTTCTGGTCACATTGGCATAAAAAGCTGCTTCCACCCATTTGGTGAAATAATCAATTGCAACCAGAATGAAACGATGTCCATTTGACGCCTTCAGTTTTATGGCTCCAATAACATCTATTCCCCACATCGCAAATGACCATGGTGTAGATAGAACATTTAAGGTTGTAGGAGCTATATTAATGTTATCTGCATAGGTCTGACATTTTTCACATTTTTTCACATGTATGTAACAATCATTCTCCATAGTTAACCAAAAATAACCAGCTCTCAAAATCTTTTTTGCCATAGAGTGCCCATTCATGTGTGTACCGAAAGCCCCTTCATGAATTTCTTTCAATATCAACCTTGCTTCTCTTGCATCGACACATCTGAGGAGTACCATGTCATGATTGCTTTTATACAACACATTCCCATTTAGAATAAAACATGAAGCTAACCTTCTCAGGGTTCTTTTATCATTCTTAGAAGTTGTTTCAAGATATTCTCGGGTTTTAAGATAGTGCTTTATATCAAAATACCAAGGCTTAGCATTTGATTCTTCTACAAAATAACAGTACGTCGGTTGTTCATAACTCCTCATTTTGATCATCAGCATTTCCTAATCTTGACTAATTTCAAACATTTACGACTAGGTGGCCAAAGGATCAGCTAATTGATTATCCTTTCATGGAATGTGATGGAACTCAATGGAATCGAAAGGCTCCATCAATCCTTTAATGTATGTTTGATAAGGGATTAACTTTTGGTCTCTAGTCTCCCATTCCCCTTTTAATTGATGAACCACCAATGTCGAGTCACCATAGACTTTCAACACCTTCACCTTCGACTTGATAGCTGCCAAAATACTCATAGTGTATGCTTCGTATTCTGCAACATTATTGGTACAACTAAAGCACAACCTTGTTGTCATCGAAATGTAATGATTCTCTGGCAAAATGAGCATTGCCCCTATTCCATGTCCAAGTGCATTATATGCTCCATCAAACAGTAATATCCAAGCCTTTTCATGATGGCCACCTTCCTTTTCACCAAATAGGGCAAGAATGTCCTCATTTGGGAAGTCAGGTTGCATAGATTGATAATCTTCAATGGGCTGTTGAGCCAGATATTTTGCTAAAGAACTTCCCTTAACGGCTTTTTGAATCACATAGACTATATCATATTCTGATAGCAACATTTTCCACAAAGCCAATCTGCCAATGAGAGCAGGCTTTTCGAAAATATACTTAATTGGGTCCATCTTGCATATCAACCAAGTAGTGTGACTCAACATATACTGACGTAAACGATGTGCTGCATATGTTAATGCACAACAAGTTCGTTCCAACATAGAATATCTTTGTTCACAACCTGTAAACCTTTTACTCAAATAATAAATGGCATGCTCTTTCTTCTCTGTCTCATCATGCTGCCCTAAAACACAACCCATCGATTCATCCAACATAATTAAATACAAAATGAGGGGCCTCCCCGACACTGGCGGAACTTGGACAAAAAATTTGGGGGTGCCAAATTATATTTTATATATATATATATATATATAGTTAAAAAATATCTTCATTTTCTTTTCTCATTTCTTCTACTTAAAACAGGCACACATAATAAAAGAATTCAAAAAAATATGACTATCATTCATTATTATATCATAATACCAAACAATGAATACCATTTTAGATAAGCCCTTCGTACCTCATCAATTTTATTTGGTGAGTATTGTGAAATTTGAAGATACTTTTCCCGGATTGTGTTCTAATGAATTTTTAAATTCATTATATGTAACTCTAAGAACTTTAGATATTTGTTTTTAATTGTCTTGAATTTTTGGTTCTCATGAAATTTCTCAAGTTTAATTAACGTAGATGCAATTTTTTTTCACCTTTATCAAAAACTTTCCTCCCTAAAAAAAATAATTCTTTTACTTTTTATTACAATCTTTCTAATATAAATTTATCATCTCTCCTGTATAAATTCAAAACTTTACCAAATTTACCATAGGCACAAAATCCCTAAATTTCATAATTAAAGATTATACTAATTTGGAAAAAATTATAAGTAGAGTTCGTACCAATTTCATAAAAGAATCCCTAAAATCATAATTAGGGTTTATACTAATTTGGGATAAACATCCTAAAAAGAATCATAAATCTAACATACATAAATCATTATAAGATATTAAGCTTGATATGTGAGAGATCATACATAAATGTATATTTCAATCTCAATCTATGTGTTCTCCAACATCTGTTTCCAATCTCTTCATATTTTTTTCGCCTTCACACACTTTCATAATAACTTACATGGTAGAAAAATTTTATAACAAAAACAAAATCCTAATCTTTTTTATAAATCAATATTTCCATTACATTTATTATTTTATTTATTATTATTATTTTTCATAATATAAACTTAATATAAATAATATATAATTATAATTTAAAAAATATATGTAAATATATATTAAAAAAATACAAAAAATTTTGGGGGAGCCGTGGCTCCCCCCTGTCCCTCTGCTGGTCCGCCATTGCTCCCCGATACCAGTGGACGTAGTAGGGAGGATCCTGCAAATACTGTTTGATTCT
Source organism: Vigna unguiculata (assembly GCF_004118075.2). Classification (NCBI taxonomy): domain Eukaryota; kingdom Viridiplantae; phylum Streptophyta; class Magnoliopsida; order Fabales; family Fabaceae; genus Vigna; species Vigna unguiculata. The sequence goes on along the minus strand of NC_040288.1, from coordinate 9,088,447 downwards.
ATCAAAGGCTACTAGGCAATCTTCATTCCATTCCACAACTTGATTTTTACGCAACAATCTGCCTAAAAACCCTCACACCTCTTTTTCAGTATTTGGAACTGACATTTCCATTATTGCTCGTACCTTATCTAGGTCAACCTCAATACCTTTTTCACTGACAATAAAACCCAACAATTTCCTGATTTTACACCAAAGGTACATTTAGCTAGATTCAATCTTAGTTTAAACTTCCTTAACCTCTCAAACAATTTTCTCAAATTAACGATGATCATCTTCTGATTTAGATTTAGCAATCATATCATCCACATAAGCCTCAATTTCTCTATGCATCATATCATGAAAAAAAGTCACCATCGCTCTTTGATAAGTTGCCCCAACATTTTTAAGTCCAAATGGCATCACTTTATAACAAAATGTTCCCCAAAGTGTAATAAATGTGGTTTTTTTCATATCTTTCGGCGCCATCTTAATTTGATTATAACCCGAGAATCCATCCATGAAAGAGAACAATGAAAATCTAGCAGTATTATCTACCAAGATGTCAATATGTGGTAATGGGAAATTATCCTTAGGGCTAGCTCAATTCAAATCCCTATAATCAACACACATTTGAACTTTACCATCCTTTTTTGGTACAAGGACAATGTTAGCCACCCATTGAGGATATTTTGCTACAACCAAAAATCCTACATCAAATTGCTTCTTCACCTCTTCTTCAATCTTTAGTGACATTTCACTTTTCATCTGTCTTAATTTTTGTTTAACCGGGGGACATTCTTTTTTAAGTAGAAGTTTATGTTGCACTATATCATTATCCAACCCAGGCATATCTTGGTATGAACTCTTTCAACAAATAACATAATTTTCCTCATACCTCCTTACTCATGTTGTTACCAATTTTAACCTCCTTTTTTCTCATTTTCATCCCCTAGATTAAGTATTTCAATGATTTCTTGATAGGGTTTTATTTCTCTGTCTTCTTGTTCCACTAACCTTAACAACTTAGAAGAAGGTTCCAAATTGTCTTCATGTTCATCATCCATATTATCAATAAGGTGCTCAAAATTAGGAATATTGACATCATTATTTTCAAAATATTCATCGTCACATATGCATTATTTTGAATTTATAAAAGAAAATAAATAAAGAAACAAAGTACGTAGTGAAAGCAAACATAATTGAACATCACATTGAACGAAAAAAGAAAGATAGAACCAGTCCATAAAGACATTCTATAGTGTGTTTTGGAGAAAAAACGAAAAGAACAACTAGACAAAAAGAAAAACAAGCATTACATTTGATTGAACTTAAACACCACGGGTAAATTCACGATTTTCCAATTATCGATCTACATGTCTGAAGGACATGGTTGTACCAAACTGGAACTTCCTTCCCCAGGTTCATCTTCAACAGCTGCCACTTGACTAGTATTGATCCATCCAGCACTATGAAAGCTCCTCTTTAAGTCACAAATAGAGATTTTTGCTACCCTCAGCTCCCGACCTTGCAAGTGAGCTAAGCTTTGTTCTTTCTTTTCCTCCATTAGTCTTCTTTTTTCCTCCTTAGTAGGCTTGTACCCCAGGCCATATTTATTCTTGTTCTCAACAATTTTCAGTGGACATATTAGTCATTGTAACATCCCGTGCTGATATTATGAATTTTAAATAACAAAATAGAAACGTAATAATAATACTTTTATTTATTATAAATCGTTTCCCAAAACCGCGTGAATTTAAAACTTTATTACATAAAAAAAAAACAACTCAAATCCAATTTTTTTATAAACACAATACATTATCAAAACAGTCTCATTATAAAGCCAAGTTCTATAATTCTAATGATTACAAGAAAATTCTCAAAACTCATAAAAATGATGAAACGCTGCTACAAAGTTCCCCAACTAGTCCATGCTCCAGATCTACACTCCACCAGAACCACCAGCAACATCATCTGCTCTCGTGTACCGCGTACACGATCATCGCCAAATACACGTAGATAGGGTGAACTAAAGGAAAATAAACATATGCAACAATTTATATAACACCACCACCATGTAATCCATGTTCTACTTCTTTGGTCGATAATCTCAAGGTATCACTGTTGTCCAACCTACAAGCCATCAATTGTAGAACACATGCGTAAACACTCGCTATTCTGAGCCACGACTCCAAGAATACGTTCCAAGTCATAACCCTATGACTGAATTCATCATTCACACATCCATAGTCTCACTCTTCAGTTCATACCTCTATTCACACAAGATGCAACTCATTATATCCTCATACCTTTACTCACTTAAACCATGCTATATAAACAATAATTAACCTCTCAACAAGTTCGTAATTACAATTCCAAAAATTTCTTAACCACATCACAATTAACATACTATCTTGTTTTTTACGTGCCTAACATCCCCATTAGTACCCTTTCCCATACTTATTAATTCATCTCACATGCAAGGCTCCCCTCCCACGCCTCCTACTCCAATACTCAGTATTAGGTGCCTAAAATTCCAAATAACCACACCAAAGACCAATCACGAGCCAAAACCACCTGGCTGCCTGTCCGAACGTGTCACCTGGTGGCAGAAGAACCGTCGCCAGGCGGTGCATACAATTTCTGGGAAGAAACCAGATTTTTCCAGCACCTGCGCCCACCTTCTTCTTTGCAATTCACACCAGTACTTTAATCATACACCCAATATGTCATGGTCATATACTTAGGTTCACAATTATAGATTTAGTCCACAATTCGATCCAATAAGTTTGTAGTTCACTACGCAATTGTTATACAATTCCCGAAACACCTAATTACTCCACCCTAACATTCATTCATAGCCAATTTCATTTGATTCCCTCACACTACCATGACTTTTCATAGTTAATCCCTTCCTTTTGGTCCATTCGTGTTTAACACGCCTTTTCCACCGAACCAGATCAACCCAGAACATGCAGAACCCGAAAATCAAACAAAAATGTCTACGTCGCCTGGCGAGTATTCTTCACCGCCAGGCAGTTCATGATCAACCCAGAAAACTAGGTGGCGTAGTTTGCGTCGCCTGGCAACACTAAGCTCATCGCCAAGCGATTCCTATCAGGAGCCCAAAAAATCAGGCAAAACTGCATGTGTCGCTTGGCGACTTTGAATGAGCCGCCAGGCAATTTCTGAAAATTTTCCAGAAATCTAGAACTCAAGATAATTGGCAATAAGAAATAATGCATATTCATTTCATACAACATTCATTAACCAATGACAATGGAATTACGAGTTCAGCACCCCTAACCTGGATTCCTTAGCTTGATTCCTCCTTCAGAACTCCTTCTCAACTCTCACTTCCGTCTCTTTGCACTGTGATTTTCTCTCTCCAAGTGTACCTATGACAGCCTTAGCATAAACCCTCTCTCCCCCTTAATTCTCACTAAATTTCACCTTAATTAGCAATGATGGGAGGAAAAACGAAAATGGCATTAAGCTAACTTATTTGCCATTCAAGGTCCATTAGTGGTTGTTTTTCCAGCCCCTCTTGACTGCCCATTCATCAATTAATTAACACATGAATGGCATACTTAGGACTTGAACCCAAGTCCTCTCACACAATTAAGTACTCTCAACCATTTGAGTTAGTACTTTTTCACATCACATCAATCAATATTTAATGCCATAAAGGCTCCCACTACCTACATTTATTAATTGTTTATTTATTTAATTAATTAAATTTACACGGGTCTTACAGTCCTTGTCCAACTTTGCCTAGGCCTTTTCCATATTCATAACCTTTTCTCAACATAAGCCTTGCCATCATTAGAGAGGCACATGATAAATATGCCTTTATTTAAAATGGTTCAACATATGCATTCCCCACAATCTCTAAAGCTTGAAAATTCGTCTCAAGAGCTTCCTCTATTGTTTCAATATATCGAGCAAATGAAGGACTACTCACCAAAAAATCTTCTTCCCCCGAAACTGTTACCATCTTATCCCCCATTACAAACTTCAACTTTTGATGTAAAGTGGAAGGCACCACCCGTGCAGAATGAATCCAAAGTCTACCAAGTAAACAACTGTACGCCGGTAGGATGTCCATTACTTGAAAAGTTATTTGAAATACACGCAGACAAACTTGAACTGGCAATTCTATTTCTCCCATCACTTCTTTGTTGCTACTATCAAAAGCTCTCACAATGATAGTACTTGGCTTCATAGGGAATTTATCACGTGATAACTTCTCTAGCGTCGCCTTAGGCATCACATTTAGGGAAGAACCATTATCAATCAACACACGAGCTATAACATGGTCGAGACATTTAATAGATACATGAAGAGCCTTATTGTGTCCTCTTCCTTCAACGGGTATCTCATCATCCGAAAAAGTAAGGAAATCATTAATGCTAATATTGTTAACAATCCCTTCAAATTTATGCAGCAAAATATTTTGCTCAACATGAGCCCCACTAGGTATTTTCATTAGTAATTTTCGGTGAGCTGTCAAATGCATGAGCAATTCCGAAAGTGAAATTCGAGCCGACATATGATTCAACAGCTCCACCACCTTGTATTCGCTTTGTTGGATGAATTTCAAGAATTCACAGGCCTCTTCATTTGATATTTCCTTTTGTTTATCCTTTCTGCATTCTTCCTAAACTTGTATTGTCTTTCCTTTTAATATCTCTTTCTTTTTCAATTCCATCATTTACTTTACTTTTGTAGCGTCCTTCCTTCCTTAGATATGGTAGTGTAAAGAAATGACCACTCCTTGTTATCCCACCAAGACCTGATATATTTTCAACAATTGGACCTTCATGCATAGAAGTGTTCTCAACTTGTTGTCCCTCACAAAGTTCATGTACTCCATACTTCCATGGAAAAACACTGTCACTTTTATAGTGTTTTTTATCACCATGGGTTGCCTTCCTTGTTCCATGAGAGAAGGTGCAGGTCTAGTGAAATGAATCACTAAAGGTTCTGGTGTGGTTAAATGGGACTCTTCATCAGTTTGTGCCAATACCTCCTCATCCTTCTTTCCATGAAAAACTTGCAAGAAATAATTATCAACTAGATTTTGCAGCTTTAGCTTGAACTCCACACAATCATCAATAGAATGTTCGACACCCGGATGGAATGCACAGGCATTACTTGAATCATATTCGCCCTTTACCAGCCTTTTCACCAATAGTGCTTCCACGATGAATTTCATAAGCTTCGAATTTCACTCACTTTTCTTACCAACCTCTACTCCCTTACCTCAATAGCATTTGTTGAAGTTTTCTCATGCCCCGACAAAGGGTTATCTTCAATACTAGGTTTATCTTCTTTGAATGTCAACCACCCTGAATCAATTAAAGACTGAACCTCGTATTTGATAGGAATACACCTTTTTATCGAATGCCCCTTTGCTCCCCCATGGTAGTCACATGTAGCATTTGGATCATAATTTTTGGAAAAAGGAAGCTGTTGTGGCTTCAATGGGCAAATTTCAACAAAAGATTTACGAAGAAGCATCGGTAACAACTATGTGTATGTCATAGGAATGGGAGTAAAATGAAAAAACTTCCTTTCCCTTCTTGTATTGGTTCTTTGACCAGGGTTCTGACTATCACTAACAACCGCTTTCTGAGGTTGAAACTAATTATTTGAAACAGGCTATATTTGGTAATTAACAGGTGTGCGGTTATCCCATACGGATGCGACATGAACTTCTACTTCTTTTTTCTTACTTTGATTGAAACTTGGTTTTTTGGTATTTGCATCCGCGGGCGAGCCATATGCAATTTTACCATTTTTTATCCCGGTCTCAATCCTTTCACCAATAATAATGATGTCTGCAAAATTAGAAGATATATTCCAATTCCCAATCATATGCTCTTAAAACGGAGGCTGTAGCGTATTCACAAACATTGCAATCATCTCCTTATCATATAGTGGTGGCTCGACCTAGGCAGCTATCTCTCTCCAACGCTGGGCATACTCTTTGAAAGTTTTATTTTTCTTCATTGTCATATTTTGTAATTGTATTTTGTCTGGTGTTGTATCCATATTAAATTTATATTGCTTTATGAAAGCATCTACTAGATCCACCCAAGAATGAATATGAGTTGGCTCAAGGTGCATGTACCAATTCAACACTGCCCCAGCTAGGCTATCTTGAAAAAAGTGGATAAACAATTTCTCATCATGAGTATGGCCAGCCATATTTCGATAATACATTGTTAAATGGCTCCTTGGACACGTAGTCCCCCTATATTTCTCAAACTCAGGCACTTTAAATTTAGGGCTTATCACCACATCAAGGACCAAAGATAAGCCGACAACATCACCAAATCCATAACTTTTATTCCCTTTAATAGCCCGTAGTCTCTCATCCAATATCTCTAACTTTCCCTTGTTATTCTTAGTCGATGAAATCACTTGAGCCAATGTCTTTTCTTGTGAACCCACACCTGTAGTTAAAACATGTGGTGGAATCGATACATTAGGATCTGTATATGTTGTTATTCCAACCACATTTTCTCCTGGGCGTACATGGTTCCTAAAATCAACGTCCCAGTTGACACTTGGAAGTGCTCATTAGGTAATGAAACAGGTATGCTTGTATTACCACCAGAAAACAGATTCTTAACTTGCTCTACATACTCTGCTATTGGAGGTGTGTAACCTGGGGGTAAGCCATAAGGTGGAAAAGCTTGAGATGATGTCCTTTGACTCACTTGATGATGTGGTGGGTAAATTGTATGTCCACTTGATACATGAGGATGAAAGCTTGGAGGGTAGGAAGTACCACTGTCAACCGCTGAACTTTCTCCTGAACTCTTCATAGCCCTCAATGCCTCCAAGATCTTACCCATTTGATCCTTCAGAAGTTCAAAATAACAAGAAACAGAAAGAAAGCATAATCATCAATTTCGAGCTCTAGCCACTATGTTCTTCATTTCCCCTACTAGCTTCCTATAGTAACTAAGGAAATCTTCAATTTCTTTTGATGGATTGAATATAGGCATTGCAATCTCAGCATCCGTGAACATCTTGGGTACATGTTCAATTTCTCTGTTAGCCATAGCTGCTAACTTTGAAAAACATCCTTTCCAATGCTCTACAGCTCCCTTTAACTCATCACATTCATTTCTCAATCTCTAATTTTTGTCCTCCGACTCTGCCCTGTACCAACTCTCTTCAGCCACTTTTTCTTCATAAGTCGATATTGTATCCTTCATCTGTCTCTCAAACTATCCGTTCTTGTATTTTATGTCATTTTCTAACTTCGCTCTATACCAACGCTCTTCTTCTAGCTTTGCCTTATAAGTTGTTGTCATTTTTTTCTTTCTGTTGTTCCATCTCCTTAATCCTAACTTGTGCATTATGCAGCTTGTTTAATGCCTCCCTTTTGTCTTTTTCCAATTCTTCACATAATCCAATTTTCTCACGTTCAAACAATGTCATTGTTTTCTTCTCTTTGCCTCTAAAAGCTAGATCTTTATTAGCTGCTTCGAGATCCTGTTGTACTTTGAAGTGATGGTTTCTTTCCTCTCTCTACTTCTTTATCAATACATCACAAGTTCTGGTCCTGACTTCATTATCATGTTTGAGATCTACATATTCATGATGAGCTTTTTGAAGATCATTAACAAGCTTAACATTTTTCTTTTTCATCTTTTCTATTTCTTCCTTATGGGCTTTTACTTCCTCGCTCTCTACATCTTGTTGTTCTGGTATGAAGGCAACTGGTTTGAACGGTAGCTTCACCACTTTAACCCTATTCATTACCCATTGCTGATAAGACATCTTCTCATTTACTACCCACGGCCTTAAGGCTTTTTCTGCACGCACCACGCTGCCCCAAGCACTTCTAATCCGTTGGAGTAAATCATTATATGTCCCTTCTTCGTAGCAATTCCACATTGCAACTAAAGATTCTGGATTTGGTGCACCTCGTACAGGATACCCAAATTGTCTTTATGCTAATATTAGATTATAATTAACACAATATTTGGTTCCTACAAGAGGTACATTTGGGTACTCCCCACAATGTATGATATATGATCTATGTTGCCAGGACACCTCTCGTTTGATCATTCCATTATGTAATTTAGCAAAAAAAACACACCCATTCCTGTGCTCCTTTAGCAGTTGGCTTGTAATTTTGACTGACATGAGAAATAAACCATTTATACAATACTGGCAAGCAACATGACAAATTCTTCTTCTTATATTCATAACACATATTCAAATTCCCATAAACATAAGCTAAGATTGTTGTGACTAGATTTTCTGCATTGATTTCATATGCTATTAAAACGTTAATGGCTGAGAAATCAACAAAATTGTCGATGCTTGGGAAAATCATAACGCCATAAAGAATAAGCGCCAGAACATCCATGAAGGTTTCCCCCATGTCTTTGTCAGCCAATTGGCGCAGATGCCCTCCTAGCAACCCTTGAGGAATGCCTTTGACGGTTCCTTTTGTAATCATTTTGCCTTCTAACTCTGCAAGGTGTACTTTCAAGATTCCTGCTAGTGTCGAAATAGATGTATTTTGCGTTGTAATCTTGTAAGCAACTTTGCCTTCTAATGGTAGGTCTAGAATATCCCCAAATTCCTCTACTGTCGACACTAATTGAAAATCCTTGAAGGTGAAGCACCAAAGTGGCGGATCATAGTATTGGACCAAAGCAGTAATATTTGGAACATGAGTATCAATCTCTAGAAGATTCAGTAAATTCCCATATTTCCTTCGAAAATTGTTCCTCTAGATAGTCTTCATCTTCCCCACCAACTCTCGGAGATAAGTCAAGTTGTCTTCTTTTGCTTTAATTGACTGCTTATTTTTTAGTGACTCTGAACCAGAATGTTCTCCAACTCCAGATTCCCTATTAATTTCCATTCTTCTCCAAGGAAATGACACAACTTTATAATTTTTTTACCTAGAATGAGTACAATGAAAATGTACAAGAAAAAGAAAATTACAGACTACATGATGTTATGAATAAGTTACATAACTTATTACAACCCAAAAAGAAAAACACAAAGAATGAAATACAAATAAAAATAATAAAAACAAAAAAATAGGAATTATAGGAATACACATCTCCCTTTGTGCCTTATAAGGTTTTAGCGCGTCATAGGATTAAGGTAGGTATATGCACTCATCAGGATAGTCTCCTATTTCCTAAGGATAAAAGGTCATTAGAGCTATGGCCCACTTCACGATAATTCTCACAACAGTTGGTAAACAACACGATGTGAGAGTATCAAATGAAGCATACAGACTCTAGTTGGGTTCTCACAATGACCACTTGGGAAGTACATCCACTGTGGCACTGTTGCACAATCCCCTTCTAATTCTAAGCTACTCAGACCTGGGTATAGGGTCGCACTCATGTCATGTAAAAAATATAAGGTGAGTGTGTGAAGGGAGAAAAATGCAAACCTAAACCCCCGCCTGCAAAACAAAAAAGATTCATACAAAAAAAACATGTTTTCTACTCTAAGGTTCAATATCCAAAAATATGTCATACACCAACAAGAATATATAATATACATAAATCGAGAAGGGAAAAAATAAAACATCTAAATTAAAAACATCGCTTTCACATATTTGATTAAATAGGCTTGACTCTCTAGTATCCTCAGTGAAGTCACCATCTGTCACAACCTATATCGCAACGGGACAACAAACTTAAAAATAAAATTAATTCGAAGTCGCCACCATAGTTTATTCTGGAAAACTATGGAAAACCATAAAGATAAAATAAAGTCAGCGAAAACCAAATTTAAGGTCCGGGAATCGACTACGCGTAGGAAAGGTATTAGCACCCTACAGTGTCTGCCCAAAGGCAATACCTTTAATTAAATTTGCAAAAAAGATGTGTTTATTTTATAATATATATTTTTCCCAAAAATAAGAAAATATTGAACAAACATATGTTTTGAGTGAAAGGGACCCAAGAAGGATTAAAACCTTGGTCCTACGTATTCTCATTAAAATGAGAACTTAGGGCTACGTAGTTCTTTATAAAAACGGTTTGATTAAATTAATTTTATGAAAGTTGTCTTTTGGTATTTTTTGAAAATAAATATCATGCGACGCGTGCGGCCGGGTTAACACAAAAAAAACATTTTTTATATTCGTATATTTGAAAAGGAGTGGCGTGTGACGTGAGCGGTCAATTATACCCAAAACATTTATATGATTTATTATATTTTGAAAAGGAGTGTCGTGCGACGCGAGTGGTCGATAAGACACCAAAACAATTTCTATAATTTTTTTATTTTAAAAAAGAAGTGTCATGCAACGCGAGTGGTCGATTAGACACCAAAACATTTATATAATTTTTTATATATTTGTAAAGGAAATGTCGTGCGATGCGAACGGTCAGTTAGACACTAAAAGAAAAAAAAGAGAAAATAATTTTAAATTTTTATTTATTCTTATTTTTATCATTTTTGAAAATTATTTTAATTTTTATTTCAAAAAAAACTTTCATTATTTTAGAAAATTATGTGATTGAAATGTGAGTTTAATTAGAAAAAGGGTAAACTTGAAAACAAAAGGAGTGCATAAGTGAGTATGTGAGTGCAATGAGAAAAACTACACACATGGAAATGGGGTGCATAAAGAGAAACGCGTGGTGCTTAAAGTAAACGCATCCTAGCCTAAAAAAGGAAATTAAAGGAGTGGGGTGTGTTCTTAGTTAAAACGCAAGTACATAAGGTAAAATAAAACATAATGTAATAATGTAAGTAATGTGGGGTTATTACATTGGGGAGTGCATGAAGTAAATAAATAACTAGAACCCAAATTAAAACAGGAGTGTGCAAATTAAATTATGGAAGTGCGTGAAGAAAAATGAATCTACCAACCCTAGGTCATAATGAAATGCAGCTTTTGAGACTAACACCCCAAAGTTCATCTTCTTCCTTCCGCTAACGGCCACCACGCAAGCACCAACGCTGCCCATCCCGTACGAGGCCGTCAGTTGCACTACTCATGATGGCACCGCCCACAACGACACTAACAACCATCTACGCCACCACACAATCATATGCGGCCACCATTCAAAACGCAACCATGCTCGCGGCAAAGCCGCCAACGGTGACGATGACCACTCTCGGATTTTTGTCAACGTCGGCACCGGCGCTGCTCGCCACTGCACCACTTAGAGTTGCGCGAAACATCATCGCACCGTTTCCTCTACTCGCGTCTTCTTCGGACCACCAAAATCACCACCGTTTGTCGTCACAACCACTGTCAGCAACTGAACAGAGCCACTACGATAGTCTTTTCACGATGAGAACAAAACTGTGTCTAATGATGAGCAATCTTGGTTTTTCTTTTCACGATGTGTAAATATGTGAAATTTTGAAGTCATGAGTATATGAAGGTTGCATTTTTCTAATACATAATAAGACACACATCTAAATCATCTTTCTCTCTTACAACATTGTATATGAAGGTTGCATTTTACCTGCACAAACATCTTAATATATTCCCAGTTGTAGTAGTAGCTCAAGAATCTCCACATTGTGAATCATGAAGATGTTCCCATTTGATTTGAGGAAGAGTTAAGGTTGTGAAGAAGTTTCTCAATCAGCATTTATAAGGACCAACATGGATAAGCTTATCTAGGTCACTTACATACCACCTTCTAAGAGCTTAGTGGCTTGGAAATATTTTTCGTGATAAACTGCCTTTTGATTAATGGCTGACTGCAAAATTTTAGACATGTCACTACAAGAAAATCTTCAATTAGAAACCAATTTTAGAAACCAAAAATAGTTAGTTACTATAATGACCAATTTAGATATCAATTTACAAAATTAAAAATTATTGGTTACTAAAATAGTCACTATTATAAATAAAAAATTATAATTGGTCACTAATTAATTAGTGACAAATTTAGAAACTAATTCATTTTTAGTGACCAGTTTTCTTTGGCAGCCAAAACCATAGTAGCTAATTTTAAAGACTAATTCAATGACCAATTATAATTTTTTATTCATAATAATGATTATTTTAGTTCAATAATTTTTATTTTTGTAAATTGGTATCTAAATTAATCACTATAATTACTAATAATTATTGGTCAATTTATCACTATTTAAAAATTTTCTTGTAATGTGTTTATCACATGTTGTACTTCTATGAACAATGTTATCAGTTACATGCAAGGACAATGCAATTCTCAATTGAAAGATATCAAGAAAACAACATGCATCAACATTATGTGAATTTGGAAAATGTGAAAGGATGCTCAACGTGATAACCCAATTCATTTCAATTATGCTTTGGCTATTGTGGAGACTAGTTGAACTATTGCAGGTAATTTATCTAAGGGGGCTACGAGAAATAAATTTGATTTGTCAATATGAGGGAGTTTCTTCTTTTGTCTTCATAACTTTCTCCCTCTACATCTCCATCCATTTTTCCCATTTTATCCATAGTACAATTTGAAAATTATTTACAATTTCCGGATTATACGACTGAAAGGTATTTTTTAACTTTCGAATTATGTAATCACAGTTTTTTGGATTATACAATCTCAAAATCATTCTTTTCTAAAATAAGACTTCCAAAGTATGCAATTAGAAACTCAAAACTAACTTTCAAACTATACAATACTAAAGTCAAATATGATGATCGTACAATTTTTTTTCTTAAAACAATGGCTTCTGAATTACATAATTCAAAAATTATTTTAGCTTTCTGATTGTACAATCCAATAGTTATTTTTAATTTTTAGATTGTATAATTCAAAAATAATTTTTTTTTAAAAAAAGAATAGCTTCAAATTGCATTATCTTAAAGTCATTTTTGACATCCAAATTACACAATCTAAAAAATTATTTTTTGACTTTCAAATTGTATAATCTAAAAATGACAAATGAAAAAACAAATTATGCATGTGCAAAAAGAAATCGCCCAATATGAACCTACAAAAGCAACAATAATGAGAACTCTTAAGCTTTCAACATCTAGGACAAGGATTAAAATGAGGCAATTGCTTCCTGCATCCTATTATTTTCTTCTTCCACCTTATCGCTTTCAAAATTTTTTTTGGAACACAATAAATAATTTCAGATTTTTTTTTTTAGAAATCAATCAACCCCTCCTTTTACAAAAAACATTTTCCAGAAACTTTTGATGGGTGGGAATAGAAATTTAATGGGATGCAGAAAAAAATTACCTAAAAATAATGAGGCAAGCAACTAACTTTATAGGTGTTTAAGGGTTTAGTATGTTTTTGTCCCTAAACTATTAAGCGTTTTTCATTTTAGTCCCTACATTAAAGTTTGATCTAGATAGGTCTCTCTCCTTTTGAAACTCATGGAATTAGTCAACAAAAGTGTTTTTGTTACGTAGCACACACACACACATACACACACACACAGTTTAGTACATCTTATATTTCTTATACTGTTTTAGTACATCTTATATCTACATTGTTTAGTACATCTTATATTTCCTACACTAGAAGAGGAAATAATGTTATTTATTTATTGTTTCCCCCTCATATACTAGTTTTCAAACAGGTGGAGGGAAAAGGTTATGGATAGGGTTCACTTAGACTGTTGGGGGTAAATAGAAGGTAACTCTGATTTGTCCTTCGATAACAATCGGCGCATTTGTAGCAGAGAGAAAAGTAATGGTAGAGTTTCTTGTTCCCTAAAATGTTACAGAATTATTCATTGCATTGGTTTGCCATGCATTTCTCGGAAAAGCAACCACAATGTCAGCGAAGAAGGGATCAGGCATGTTAGGGGCAGCCATCTATGATAAGGTTATAAAATTTTATTTTTTACACACAATCATAAAATAGGGAAGTGAGACAAAAATCACATAAAAAATACAACATATCATAATAAGATAAAATGAAATCAAAATTCTCTCAAACCCATAATAAGATAATGAATAATTTTGTAGTGACTAGTCAGGATAAATGAGCTTATGGCCAACAAAGTAACTCAACAACATCTCATCTTGAGTAATACTAACTCGTATAAATCTCCAAGGTCATACCTCCAACTACAATAATCAAATCTTTATTTATCATAAATTTTATTTCAATATTAAACCATATAATTATATAAATAAATAGATAGGATCAATGAATAATTAAAATAAATATAAAAAAGGACCAGTACGTAACTGGAGATAAATATAAATAAGTAAATAAGAGTAAATATAAATTGAATAAATAGGATCAGTGCACAACTGGAGATGAATATAAATAAATAAATAGGAACGAAAAATAAATATAAATTAGAATGAGGTTAGGGACACCTCACTTAAATGTAAATATAAAAATAATTATGAGATAAAAGTAAATAAAAGTCAAAAGATAGAATGATAAATGTCTCCTCCCCTTTATCTCAAAGATTGAAAAAGATAAATGCACGTTTCTCTTTTTATACATTCGCATTATTAGCACTTTCTTTTTAATTATGCCTTCGTTGTTTTTATCAGTCACTTCTCTGTATTGCTTCCTATCACTCTCACTGTCTTTTTTTTCTTTTAGCTTTTTATAAACAACTAAATCTATACATACATATATAAATATACTTTTGCATTCAATTTCTTTTAGATTTTGTTCAGATTTGGTTTATCTCCATTCTGAATTATTTTATCCAAAGCTCTAAGCATTTAATGTACTAACGTTATGTACTTAAGTTTTATCCATCGACATTCAATGTGATTAATCAAGCAGACAAGCTATTATTATATTCCCTGCATCCTAAATTCTTACGTATCAAAAGGAATAAAACTAACAAAACTTTTATATATATATATATATATATATATATATATATATATATAAATTTTACTAATAAAAATTATTTTAATTTCTTTATCCTTTATATTTTTATCATTTTATTTAAATGTTTATTATCATCCTTATAGTAGTACTTAATAATTATTATTATTATCCTATATTTTTTTCTTTATGATTGTCATTATTTATTATAAAATAAAATATTTATAAATAATGTGATTTTAATAAATTGTATATTGTTGCATTATAAAATTTATGCATGTTACACGACCAATAGGAAATTAGAATGTTGGTGAAGGATTATTTGTGACTAACAAATGTTGGAGTGCACAAATAAGTGAAGAATAAAATAGTGATGATTTTTCTTCTGATGTGATGTGAATAGTGATTTGGTGTTAGTTGTATCGAGAAGAAATTTACAAAATATAGACTTAAAGATATGAACAAAGGATTCAATTTAAATTGAGGATGGGGTTTTGTTCTTTAAAGGATTTCAAGCATGAACTTATCAAGCATAGTGTTCTAAATGGTAAGGAAGTCAAATTTTTGAAGAATGATCAATTGAGAGTAGGGGTTGTATGTAAAAGGAAGTGTGGTTTTTTAATTATGGTGAGCAAAGTTGGAGGTAGTCATACATTTAGGGTGAAGACATTGTTGGTCGTCATAGATGTGGAAAGGTATTTATTAACAAGAATACAAATAAAGATTGGATTGGAAAAGTTTTAATGGATAAGTTTGTAAATGTGGGAAACATGATAGTAAACCAAATAATTGATGAAGTCAAGAAGACATACAACATTGGCATAACACCTTGGAGGGTTGGAAAAGCAAAGCAAATTGCAATGGATTGTATGGTGAGAGATGGACAATGCCAATATGGTCTTCTATATGATTATGTTGTTGAGTTAACAAGAGTTAGGACTGGAACATTCAAAATTAAGGTGAATCAACCACGACCCACTTTGCAACCAAGGTTTGGGTATTTCTACTTGTATTTATATGGTTGTAAACAAGGGTTCTTGGTTGGTTGCAGATCCTTCATTAGTGTTGACGATTATCATCTAGAAACTTCCTTTGGTGGTTAATTACTAGTTGTAGTAGGTAGACACCTCAATACTTTCCACTAGCTTTTGTTGTTATAGAAAATGCATGTAAAGAGACATGGAAGTGGTTTCTCACATTGTTGTTGACTAATAATAAAGGAGACATTCATAGTCATCATTAGGTTTCTATTTCAAATCAACAAAAGGTTTGTTATAATTGAACTTAATACTAAAAATTCCATTTTTTGACATCCATATGATGCTAACAACTATTATATCATATGCATAGACTTATGACAATCTTTGATGATATTTTGGAAGGTGTGGAGCGTAGGTTTTGTTTGAGGCACCTCTACATCAATTACAAGAAGAAAATTGGGGGAGTTGTAGTGATAAGAGATCTTACAATGGAGGTAGCGAAGGTAATGTTCTACCAGGGGTGGGAAAAAATGTGAGTTGAAGAAAATTAATTCTAATGCTTTTGATTGTTTTATTGGAATTCCCAGAAAATCATGGTATAAACATACATTTAGTAGTTATCCTAAGTTTGATGTGTTGATGAATAACTTATCTGAATCATTCAATAGTACAATTTTAATGGCTAGAGACAAATCAATCATTACTATGCTAGAATGTATTTGGTCATATATCATGAGTAGGTTTACAACACTAAGAGAAAAATTAATTGTATATCCTAGAAGTGATATGCCTAAACCTAAAAAAAGTTTAGACAAGGAAGTTAAAAAAAGTGGGAATTGGATTGTTGTGCGAACTAGGGATGCTAAATATAGAGTCACTTAGGTATTCACAATGGAAAAATTTGTTGTTGATCTAACTTAGCATAAATGCATTTGTTATTTTTGAGATTTGGTGGACATACCTTATAGTATGTTGTGGTGCAATTCATTATAGGATAGAAAATCCCGAGGATTATGTTCATGCAAATTATAAGAGACTTGCATGCAAGGCGTGTTATAGGCCACAAATTACCCCACACCACCTTAAGCATTACAAAAACAACAATATTTTTTCACACCCACACGCTTTTGATGTTAATTCTGAAGACGACCCACATCTTCACAACAATCTCGAACCAATTCTCCTTCGTGTAGAACCAAATCCTTTGCTATCAGACTTCATCACACTGCAACATTGATTTGCAAATTAAATTACCAACTAATGACATATTTCAACCCCAATCCCACAACAATGTAAAACCCTAGATCCCAAAACCACCAATTTATTCACTCCATTCCCACAAAAACAAATTTGCTTACCAATCTTCCCCGATACAAACTCGAGAAAGCCAACGCCATCCGGTATTCGAATCCAAATTTATGGGACACATTATGAGGGCTTCCACAAATTCTTGACATTAATGTTGATGTTTCACACAAATCTAACCACGTCTAATTATTCATTTTTCATGTGCCAACTCTAGCACTCTAACCCACGTGCCAACTCTAGCAATGAATGTGGCTTAAAACGGAATGGTAACGTGACACGCCATTTGTCATGTCAGAATCATAGTCAAATCAAATTTTGTTGCAATAGAGGAACAAACAAGGGCAATCCAATTGAGAATTTAATTTTATTGGCCTCTTGAAAAAATATAATATCCAGAAGAAAAAGATGGAATAATGAAAAAGTTATGATTCATCTATCAAACATGGATAATAAAACATGAAGCAAATTCAGTATGAATCAGTCAAAAGTTGAGAGCCAAATACAAAAGGATGGATCATTCATCTGTAGATTCAATATCTGCTTCGGATGCATCAGTAGACAGAACAGAAGTGACTGGATCTACTGCAGAATTTGAAGTTTTGTAACTGTCTGAATCTGCGATTTTTGTCTCAACTGCAGACTTTGAAGTGAGTCCTCGTGCCTCCATAGCTTCACGTGCAGCTTTTTCCTTCGCTCTTTTGGCTCTTTCCAACACATCTTCCTGCATGAGCATTATTATTTTCTAACCGCTAACAGACAGGTATATATATATACATATACATCTACAGTAGAAACTAGAAAATGGAATGCAAAACAATTTCAACTTCAAAATGCAAAGAAATTTATCAACTTCAAAATATAACATTTATGTGCGAGAAGCTAGATAACACGGATTCTTTATTTACATTGAAAAGGTGGCATCAATATAAATTACTAGATATTTAATATCCTCTAATAATAAAGATATGACACGAGAATCAACTAAAATTATCCTAATAATACATCCATAATCTAAATATTCTTGATTATAAAGGATTTGCACCTTATTTCTATAATTGTAACAACACTCTCTCTCTTGAGTCGGAACATATAATATGATCAATCCTTGGTTTCTTGGCAGCTTGGTAAATATGTCAGGCAACTATTCACTAGAATTGACTAGTTTGGTGGTGATGTCTTTAGACTTGAGCTTTACTCTTATGGAATGACAGGCTATCACAATATGCTTGGTGCTCCTATAAAAGAAAAAATTATAAGCAATGTGTAAAACTTCATGGTTGTAACATCCAAGGCGCATTTGAAAATTTTCTTCAAAATTAAGCTCTGCAAGGAATTGCTTTAGCCATATATAAATTCACAAGTGACTAACGGCATTGCCATATATTTTCCTCCTACACTTAACCTTCACAACGTTTTCTTTCTTACTTTTCCACAATATTAAGTTCCCTCCAACATGAACAAAAGACCCTGAAGTGGAGCGGCTGTCATTTGATGACCCCGTCAATTAGCGTTAGAATACCCAATTCCCCGGTCCTCTTTAATCATGCATTTTTCCAGGAGCATTCTTGATATAATTAGGATGCATAAGACTGCATCCCAATGATCTTGAAAATAAGAGCTTAAAAAATTAACTTACTATGCTCACTCCAAATGCAATGTAAAGATGAGTCGCAATAAGGTAATTTAACTTACCAACTAATTGTCCATATCTCTCAAGGTCATGATATGGTTCTTCTTGGTCAAGTACAAGTTTTACACTCGAAACCATAGAGGTGTCCACAAACTAAGCATTTCAAATCTGTTTCTTCTAAAATGTGTATAACATATTTTCTGTGAGATATGACCAAACCATCCATGAATCGTGCAACTTGTATACCAAGAAAATAATACCTCAAGTGCTCAAGATCTTGTCTAGAATTGTTGAGCAAAATATTGTTTTAGTTGGTCAATGCTATCCTTATCACTACTTGTAACAATGTTACCACATACAATGAGGTGGATAAATCCTTGGGAAAATGATGGTAAATAGAGATTGATCAACATCACTATGTATCATTCCAAATTGTTGGTTGACGATCTGAAACAGCCCAAATCACACATGAGGTAATTGCCCAAGGTCATATAGGGACCAATGAAGATGTCATACCATATCAAATGACTCCTCCTGAGTAACAAATCTAGAAGGTTGCTCTAACTAAACTTCCTAATCAAGATCACCATGTAGAAACACAACAATGGGAGGCTGGAAGGCCGTCACTGCTCCACATGCTACCACACATTAGCAAGGGTGGTGGATCTATGCTCGGAAAGGACATGCATAAGGGTGCCTGAATGAGTTTTTCTGCTGGACATTTAAATGTGTAGATCGGTGTCGGGCTGTCCAAACATAGCGCTTGCTGTAAAATTTGCCAAAAGGTGTCGCAAAAAAAATAAACAAAAAATAACTCTTCACCAGGTACAGTAGATCCATTGAGCCAACACAGGTTTTCAAGAGGTTGAGACCATGTTAAACTATAGGAAAGAGAGAGAGACATTGATATGAAACTGTGTTTCTGGGACCATACATGTGCTTTATTTATGTTGATAAAATTGAATCAATACAAAAAATAGACAAGATGTGATATCTTCTAATGACAAAAGTATGATAATGGCAATTAATATAAGCATTCCTAATAATATATACATACATATATATATATATATATATATATATGTATATATATATATATGTGTGTGTGTGTGTGTGTGTATAATCTACTTATTCTTAATTATAAAGGATCTGCATCTTATTTGCATAATTATAACAATTTACAAACCTTCCTGCATCACCCCTTCACTGCAAGGTGACATTTCTATCCCCTACCTTTCTTCTCTCTCTTTTCATTATCAGCTACCACACCACATGTCACTCCCTGTTCTCATCTCATTTCAATCCTTGATCTTGGATCCCATTTCCCCAACTCACTACTCATCCATCTCCCTTCTTTCTTCTCTGATCATCCCTCTTAATTATTGGCCTATCATACTTTAAGACCGAACAGTAATTTAAATGGATTAAATATAAATATCCAATGTTTTAATCATTCCTAATTTATATCAGGATACAGCAGCTACAAAAGAAACGTGCTTTTTATCAGTAATCAAAATTTTCAGATTTTATGTGTACATAGCTGTGGTATTGATTGGTCAAAAACATTTGGTCCATATCTATAATTTTCTTTTAGTTAATATTATTAAGCCACCTAAACTCTACAATTTCTTTTTAATAATTCCAACCTTTATTTTTCATAGTTTGAAAACTTGCATAGTAATCAGTTAACTTCTAGAAGAATAGACAATTAGATGGCAAGCATGGAATTTACTGATAAAGACGTATCCAGAATTGTGGAAAACAGCACATTTTCATTGCAAAAGAATACCTTCTGACCAGTTTCAATATGATAAAAGCTTAGAGATCACAGATTTACAATATAAATGAATCACTCATCTACGCCTCATCTCTCAAGAGAACTGTGACGGGTTTGATTCTGTTCTCTTCTTTGTTTTAAAATTTAATTTCTAAAACAATTCTACAAGACTTGAACAATCAATTCCCACCCAAAATCTATTAATATTGGAAAATCGTTTTCAAAGAGTTTTAAAAAAATGAGAAAAGAACTGGGCATGCTTTTTGCTTCAACTTCTCTGCTCAGGTGCTCTGGAGACAATTTAAGAAAACCAAAATGTGCTGCACAAAAAAACACTTCTATATGGGCTAAGGAGACGAATTTTCCAAAACAGAAATTCAATTTTGAAAATAGTAAACACTCCCTCATAATTTCCACTCTAAAACCATAGACTCCTATGTTCTTCCCTTTGCATTATTTATGCCTTGTCATCTCCTTTCTCACACTACCTAAAATTACAACCAATAGAGATTAACCCCTGTTTAACAGGAGTTTACAATCTTAAATAATGTTATGCAATTGGAGACAGGAAAGGAACAGCCTTTACTTTCATATTTTATTGAGTTATTCTGTCTTCTTTGTGTTAAATTTTACAGAATGTAGCAGTGTTGGACATTCTCGGTCTAGAAAGAATACAACATTCTAGTTATTCTATATAGCAACGTTTGTCTACATCTCAATTGATTGCCACTTTCATTTTCCAACTCATCTCTCAACTCTTGATCAGCATGACTCTAATTTTGTAGCTACACAATATCCCAGTAAGTATCTTAATCTGGACAGCCCAAAACACCTTGGAGTACAAAAGTTATGGTAGACTAAGTTAAAAACAAAAATGTATTTTGGTAACAAGTGGAATTTGAAATAAGTTTATTGGGACAAGTGATAGTCCCCATTACCTATAAAATCATTTTTCAAATTCGAAATACAATAACAAATGTTTCCCTGTACCGGAAAATTAAGATCCGATAAAAGGGATGATCTATATTCTAAAAGTTGAGTTAAAAGCAGACATTAATTGTCAGAGCATCCAAAATTTATCGTTCTGGATCATGTTACCACATAAAATCTTTAAGCAGATTATCACTTTCCAATTAATAGACATAGATACAAAATAATAGGCAAGCATTACTGTTTACATAGTTATGAGGAAAACACGAGACAACATATTGCATAAATCCAGCAAAAGATATTTCCAGTTTAAACAGCTCCATACCTGAAAGTCCTGCACTTGCTTCTGTTGTTCAGCTTGCAATCTACCAACGGTGCTCAAAATCTCACCAACTGTGGATTCAATGCGCTCATTTAGTGCTTCAGCTACAGCTTTTCCCAAGAAAAATGCATCCAGGATGCTTCTGTTGCTGCTATCACTGTCACCTGCATGATTCAGTCACTTATTAACTGGAGAAAGAAAATATAATAAAACACCTCAGATAGAGTTTAAGTGGACTAATTTATCCCGCAAACTACTTGTTTACCAGTATGTAAACATAAACTACAAACTTGAATAATCCTTGAGAATTGATTATCATTAACTCAATATACTATGTGAAACATTACTACTAGAAAAGAAGTGAAGCAAACTGAATGCATACTGGTTGATTCCTATTCTTCAAAATCGTTTTCCATTTTCTAAAACCAAAAAGGCAGATTTTGAAAACTGTTTTCAAAAGGAAAGCGTTTTTCTAAGTCTAAAAAATAATCCAAAACATCTTGTTTTTGGTTTCTACTTTCAGTTTTCTAATACTCGTTTTTCCTGACAAAATTGAATCTTCTTTCCCCTCTCTTATCCACAAATTAGTTCTTGAAAACTGCTTTATGAAATAATTTCTAATATCTAAAAGGCAAAAACAGAATCGGACCCCCTACCTAAATAATGGACATTCTTGCAATTCCTAAGTCCCCATGAATCCATTCCTCAATCTAAAACGCCTTAAGCATTTGCAAAATTAAGGAATAAAAAGAAGAAGAAAAAGCATAACTCTCTAAGAACATAAGCTACTACAAACAGCAGAAAGGATGAATTTTTTTTTTCAAACAACAGCCACCCATGAAGACCAGAAGTTGATATTAAAAAAACAAAAACCCTTTTCACATCACATCATTGAAAAACACATCAGCAACATCACTAGCAGTGCAAGGGCGAGAAAGAAGAAGAACAAAAATTTACCCGAGCCAGGGCCACCGGGCCAGATGCTACATCGAAGTGCAGTGTTTTGAGAACCCCTTTTGCGGGGAAGTTCAATGCGCGATAATTTGGAAGACGAGGGAACAGCGAAATTGGAAGAAAATAAGGGACAAAAAGAAACATTGGTTTTGGACAACGCAGTAAAGGGTGAAGGTGAAAGTACAGTGTTCATTTTTTCAGAAACACGCACTATCTCTCTCTCTCTTGCTTTGCTGTGCCTCTCTTGTTCAACCCCACGAATTGGACTTGTCCAAAAGATCTGAACTGAAATTTTGTGAGATATTAAGAAACTAAAAACAAAGAGCATTATTTAATTATTTGTCTAGAAAGTGCTACCTAATACAAACAAACATTTTATATTTTTTTAAATGTACCATACTCATCATTTAATTATTAATTAAAATTTACTGATAAGATTAATGATTTTTTTTAATTCATTTTATATTGGTTGATATAAAAACCTTTTTAAATTGAAATTTATTAACTCATTTTTAAAATTATATTATTAACAAAAAGATTAAATTATGTTTTTTCATTTGGTTCATAAGAAAATATCGATTTGGTCTTTTTTTTTATTATTTGTCTTAATTTGATTTTTATCTTGAAAAAATTGATTTTGTTAATATTATACTAACAATGTTAAAGAGCTGTCATGTGTTAATTATTGATTTTTTTTTAATTTCTTTGTTAATTTTCTTTTACTTTTATTTACTTTTTAAAATTTTTTAAGAAAAATAAAAATTTGTCACGTGTCAACCTAACTTTATGTCACGTGATAGTGACTGTGTAATGTGGCAATGACAATGCCACGTGCCACTATCAAGTCATATGTCATTTTCACATTCTCAATTTGGTTCTATATTTTCATTTTTCTTAAATTTAGTCATATTTTTTTTGTAAACATTTAGCAATTTTGTTCATCTCCAAATTGAAACCAAATTTAATTTTTATATAAATGGTATACAAATAATTTTATTGAAATTAATATTTTTATTAAATATTTTTAACAAGATCAAGTTTATTTAAATTTATATTTTACATTGAATTTTACTTAAAATTGTTTTAAGGTTGTTACTAGAAAATAATATTAATAGAAAAAAGATCAAATAATAATATTAATTTTTTATTACATCATAATTTAATATATTTTTTTATTTAAATTTATATTTTAAATAATTTTATATTTTTAAAATTTGTAAATTTGTAAAATTTGTTCATCTCCAAATTGAAACCAAATTTAAACTTTATATAAATGGTATACAAATAATTTTATTGAAATTAATATTTTTATTAAATATTTTTAACAAGATCAAGTTTATTTTAATTTATATTTTACATTGAATTTTACTTAAAATTGTTTTAAGGTTGTTACTAGAAAATAATATTAATAGAAAAAAGTTCAAATAATAATATTGATTTTTTATTACATCATAATTTAATATATTTTTTTATTTAAATTTATATTTTAAATAATTTTATATTTTTAAAATTTGTAAAGTTGAATAATTTCTATATAAATGTTTGAGTTGGTTTAAAAATAACAATTATATAAATTTAAATGTAAAAATTTAAAATAATTTTAAACAATTTTATGACAATTTAAAATAAATAAATTTAAAATTTAAAAATAACTTTAAATAAAGTTGAATGTGAAATATAAATCTAAACAAACTTACTTTTGTTAAAAGTATATAATAAAAATATCAATTTGAATAAAAATATCAAATTTAATAAAAACATTTTTATAACCTTTATATAAAAATTAACTTTTGTTTTAATTTGTAGAAGGACGAAATTGCAAAAATTTTAAAAATATTAGGACTAAATTGAAATCAAATATAAATACAGGGACCAAATTGAGATGAAAATAATGACACATGACGTGGTAGTGACACGTGACACTACTGTTGTCACATTACACTATCACTACCACTTGACAAATTTTAATTTTTTTAATAATTAAAAATAAATAAATAAAAATTAAAAAAGAAAACACAAACTACACATGACACATTTTTAACGTTGTTAGTATGATACTAACAGAAAGGACTTGACTGGATCAAATTTTTCAAAATTGAGACAAAATTGAGACAAATAAAAAAAAGGTCAAACCAATATTTTCCTACGAAAATAGGACCAAAGACATAATTTAACCTTAACAAAACAATGTAATGTTGCCATTATTTATAATCATCATGTTTCCCCCACATATGCCATAATGAATTTTCCTCAGACCTTGTATTAGTAGGTGCGGATGACCCCCCACCACTATGGAAGGAATGTTTCCTCTTTTTTGTAGGACTTGGATGAAATCCTACTTCAACCAAGGGAGGCACTCCTACTTAGGCACAAAGAGCTTGATAATCAATTTTTTTTTTTTATGATCTCTCCATCCAAATAAAAAGCTAATTAGAAAAATAGTTAGTCGAAGAAAACAAGGCGTAATAGTTACCCAAGAACAACGCAAATGAGTTCTAGGAAAGAAAACACTAAGGAGCACTTTACTATTAATCGGTTGAGGTAGTTCCTTTAAAATCTCTATGTCCCTCTTATCTTCGGCAATCAGGTAGTGACCCCTAGAATTAAATTTTATGGATCTTTGCTAGTACAGAGGAAACCTTAGAGAATTGTCCAGGAGAAAATATTAAGTTATTCCTTATCATATTCAACACATCTAACTTTGAAAGATTGGTTCTTAAAACTCTTGTATGATTGAGTATCTACAATTAAAAGAAACCCATATTGGTCACCATTTAAAGAAATCTACCCAACCTCCCAACCATGAAAATACATGAATTTATTAGTAGTGAGCACTATATATAGATATTCATAAAGGATTTCAAAAGCTTTTAGATATGTTTAACTATTGGGGTGTACCTGACTCAATGCTACCCGCATCATAGATAACATATGACATTTAAAAGTAGATAAAGGAAATATCAAGGTCTTTAAACCTAAATTCATATATAAAGGTGAAGTCGACGGTATCAGATAGCAATTTTTGAAAAACTCTATCACTCCTATTGCAAGCCTTGACCTCTAAAAACTTAACCATTTCTTCATAACATATGTTATAAGACAAAATAAAATCTTTCACTGACTCGGTACTGAGGAAATCAGAAGTAAAGGTCACGAGTTCCTCATGTTAATGGGAGGAAATCTATTTCTTCTACCCTTCTTAAGGGATTCTTAAGGGACCTCTAAAGAATCCTTAACTTTGTGTTTCCCTCTTACACCCTTACAAATAAGAATAAGGGGAGGAAAAGGAGAGTTAGGTTTCGCTGAAGAACCTTCTCGGTTGACCGAGTGGGTATGACAAAAACACATCATCTCTAGTGGCAATAATCTCTTGCATGACCAAGGGATGTTGTTCATTAGAGGAATCATAAGAGGAGGAGGAAGACATGGGGATGTACCTAAAACAAGGAAGAAGAAAAACTTTGAAGCTTGGATAAAGATTAGTGTGAAACGAAGTCAAAGTGGTAGCTCAGAATAGGGAAGAAAAATGGGAGGAGACAAAAATAATTGAATGTTTGAAATAAGGGTAAGGAGAAGTCGAAACACTTTACTTAGTAGCGATAAAGTAACCCTAAACAATACGTTTTCACAAAAGTCGGAGTGTCTACCCCTTTTCGGCTTGGAACGATACCTACATCTTGGGACATATATGTTTGAAGGTTGAAGAGTGTGGAAACTATCTTCTTGTGGAGTCTTTACAATGTAATTTCGGTCCTATAAAAGCATTGTAAGAACAATATTGATTTATTTTTTTATCTTTTGTATACATCTCAATTACGCATGCATTCTTCCAGTTTTGAAAGGGTTTCTTATATATGAAACCCTAATAATGTTATTCAAGTCTGAATACTCTACACATTTTGCATTATCATGTTTGGTTCAAAATTTCCCGTTATTTTGTTCATCAACTTCCACAGAAACTAAAATTGCAAGATCTTTGTGTCTCTTTTTTATTTCTCTCTTTATTTCGCACAAGCAAATCATGTACTTCATTTTTGTTTTCACACACATTTTGACTTAGACACGTTGTTTTCACTCTACTTTGAATGATCTTTGATAACATTATTTTCTATCTTTTATTGGTGTTAAGTTTTGTGAATAAAATCAACTTCTCCATAACTTTTATCTTGTTTAATCCTCAAGTTTATCTTGTTTTTGTATTGTTTTGTATTTTAGTTATTTTATGCTTATTCACCTCTAATCTCTATTTTTTTAATGTGTGAAATAAATCAATAGGAAGCAATTCTGGTGGAGGAAAACAAGCTGGAACTCAAGGAAGCATGATTAGACAAGAAAGAATGGTTCTTAGACAAATACGCATGCCGAGGGGCACTAGAATCACATTCATGGCTGCAAGAAAGGACTCACTTGTAGGGTTATACTGCCATGGAACACCTCTGGATGGCCAAAATATTCGAGTCGTTCTCACTAGGCGAAAATGACAACTCAAACCTACAATATTTGAGTCATAAGGCAAAAATATGGTTCACCTAGCGAAGAAAAAGTTATAGAGCGTCAATTTCTAGGCCTCATTTGGGCAAGAATGTCGACCTTGATACGTGAAAATGGGTATTTAATCATGGTTCTACAAGATTTTTAGAGGATTCCTCATTTTTCACGAAAAGAAACACCTTAAGGACAATGTTGTGCATGTCTTAATCCAGACTCTTCCTAATCCTTTCTTCATTTACAATTTTATCAATTTTATCTTATATTGTTATTCTTGTCATAAGAACGATTTGACTTTATCAATCTTCATCTTTTATTATTATTATTATGATTATTATTACTATTATTTGTTATGCTAATTCTAAACATCTCAAACCTTACAAATTTTGAATTTGTGGAATTTGTGACCCTTGATATTACTAGGAAGAATTACTTATATTGGATATTAAATGTTGAAATACATTTAGATGCAATGAATCTTGATAATACCATTAAAGAAAGAAATAAAGCATATGAGCAACTAATTTGCTCCTGTGAGAACAATATTGTGAAAAAAAGATTTTAAAAATATTATGAATTTATTTCATGTCTTTGTATGGCTTAACAAAGCAATGAAGCTTTTGATGAAAAATCATGAGATTTGCCCACCTGGTCCTACTCCATTCCCATAATTGAATGTAGCAATAAATATTATGAATTTATTTCATGCCTTTGTATGGATAAACAAAGCAATGAGCTTTTGATAGAAAATTATGAAACATGTCCAATTGGTTCTACTTCATTCCCATAAGTAAATGCAACAATATCTGATTTATATTTTCATAATCATGATATTTATTATGGACATAGTTATAAATGAAATTTCAAAGACACATTTTGTCACCAAAAGTGGCACAATAATGTGAAAAAGGGAAAAGAAAAATGTGAAAATATTGACAAATAAGATGAAAGTATATATTATCATTACAGTGGTAAAAGCCATTTGAGTTGTACTTGTTGTACACCAAAGCATCTTATAAATAATGAGAAAAACATAGAAACACATTTTCCTTATGAAGATGGTGATTTTGATTATGGCCATATGGATGCTACTCATCTTGATATTATTATTTTCTTTGTAAACCAAATGGAAGCATTGATCACCTCATTGGTTATGAGAGTGTTAAAAAAAATTCTCATATTGATATTTACATTTATATGAAGAACGGATGTTGGCCCTAGTATCAATGATAAGGATATGTGTCTTATCGATAGTGCAACAACTTATACAATTCTTAAGAGTAATACATTTTTCTCTTGTTTGATAATGCGAGACAACAATGTTAGTATTATTTATAGTACTACAAATATATTTGAAGGCTCTGGAAGAGCTATTATACTTCTACCAAGAAGTTGAATAGAAATTTATTAAGTTTTAAGGATATTTGTCTAAATGGATATCATATTGAGACAAACAATGAAAAATGTATGAAATATCTTTATATCACTCAAATTTAGTCAAATATAAAATGTGTATTGGAGAACTTATTAGCCTTCTCTTATGGCTTATACTACACATATAGTAATGCAATTGAGACACATGTCATTGTAAGCTAGAAGCTTACAAATAGAAATGAATTTCTTGGTTGGCATGATCGGTTGGGTCATGTAAGATTTTTTAGTGTGGTGTATATGTTTCAATTTTCCCACCAATAGGGACTATGATGGGTCCTCAGAGATGATTTAGAATATATGTTGGATAAGATTCTCCCTCAATCATAAAATATCTTGCATGACTAACGGGAGACTTGTTTACAGTTTGACTTTTCGATTGTCACTTTGGGGAAGAAAACAATTGGAAAAGAATATTGGTTGGAATGAATTATCTTCATCTTATCTGGATCCTCGTACAAAAGAATGTGAACTGGAAGTTCAAAGGATAATTCATTTACAAAATTAGTCAATCAATTACCAAATGTTCTTACTGACAGAAAGGGTAATCACATCATATATATCAACTGTTAATGCTCCGAGTATATTTTATATTAATTCCTAACACGCCTGAAGTGTGGTAGGCTTGTTAGTTCCAAAGACACGTTTGAAGCGTGGTAGGCCTATTGGTTCCAAAGATAAAAACTCTCGAAAGATAAAGGGAGCTAAAATGCAAGATGACCTAATCGAAAAGGTGGAAATCCCAAAAGATTCATTTGACATAATTAATGATTCGGTTCCAGAAGAACCTCAGGTACCTGAAATTATTTAAAATGATGAGATCTCAATAAATTATGTCATGAATCATATAATATGGAACCAAAATGAAGTCAACATTGACGAAACCTTTACATATAATATAGTGATGAATATGGTAACATCCCGACTGGATATTACAAATTTAATTAATAAAATAAATAAATAATAAATAAATTGCATTTAATTTCATTTCCCAAAAATGCGGGGAAATTTAAAACTTTATTACATCATTAAGAAATACCTCAAGTCCAATATTATATAAAACTCAATGGAAATATCCAAGTCTGATAAACTGAAGGTTTACAACTGATTCAAAAACATAATTAAAACTATGAATAAATTCTCCCAAGCTAGCCCCCGCTCTGGCTCTATGCCTTACCAGATCTACCTGCAACATCATCTGCTCCCATGTACCGCGTACATGATCATTGCCAAACACAAACAGATAGGGTGAGCTAACAAAATAAAACATATGCATACAAATCATATAATTACAATCGCACCAAAGGAATTCATATCCTTTGATTTCACACACATGGCTGCCACCATGTCATCCGTGTTCTACGTCTTCTGATGAGTACTTCAAGGTGTCTTGTTGCCTCACCTTCCAGCCATATTTGGTAGAGCACGTGTGGGAAACCATGCTACGGATCATACATCCCAAGACTACCAAACTCGTCAGCTTATTACTAAGGAGAGCAATCTAATTGGACCCATCAGTACACGCCACAACGTGCACACTCACAGCGACAACACTCGCCAACCCGAGCCACAACTCAAGAGTTCCTCGTCTTCTTCTGCCATCCCAAGCCACAACTCAAGAGATGTCATTCCGAGCCACAACTCAAGGAATGCCACGTGCTTAAACCCTATCTTGAGCCACGACTCAAGGGATACGTTTCGAGCCACAACTTAAGGAACACCAGCAAGTCGACCTTTGAAGTATCACTAAAGCCTTGTAGACCACGCACATCAAAATAAGCAATCTGCTTTTGCCTCACCAAGATCACCTGGCGTTGCACACGAGTCACTAGGCGCAATAGGCCTCTAGTTCGTCTAGGGGGGACGCGTACCGCCAGGCGCCAAGCGCCTTTAAAGTCACTCTGCCTACAGGTGTCGCCTAACGGGTGTGATGAGTTCAAACTTTTGCCCTCAATTAATATTTAAATTTGGGAATTTAATATAATTTTTGCGCTTAAGGATTGATTTTAGTTGCATAAAATATTATTGCATATTCTAACGTTTGATAATGTAGCTAGAATTTAATTTGGGTCATTAAGAGTGTGAATTTGAAATATTCAAAGTTATAAAATAAGTAAAAAATCAGAAAATTCTGGAGAGGAATAATTCAGGAGCTAAATGCACCCCCAATTTTCATTTTACACACTCCTCCTACAAGTGGCCCGCCTAAAAACTTGTTCTGCACCCCTAATTTTTACTAATTTGCACCCCTCCTACCATTTAAACTTCACACAACCAGATCATGCCACGTGGCAATCCTCCACTAATTAATTTGTCCAACCATATGATGACTCGTGTCATGATCCTCCACTCACTAAATTGACCAATCAGAGCATGACACCTCATCACCTTCTCTTCTCCACACAACCAGAAATCCTAACCCTAATCTTCCTTCTCTCTCAGCCATCACCCTCCACGGCAGCCACCACCATCCTTCACGGCAGCCACCGCAAACTTTTGACCACCACTACAACTCGCCCTTTTCTGTCGTGCCATCAACTTCGTCACCTTCAACAACCAAAGCAGACCTTCATTGCTTCATCTTCTCGCCACCATCTTCTCCAAATCATCACGCTACCACCACCATCTGCACAGTGCTCGAGCAAGCCTCCATTCTTCACTTCTTCAGATCTGTGCGACTCTCTATCACCCTTGAACCAGCAACGCCGTCCACGGCCACTGTGACCAACAACTGCGTCTTTTCACCGAGATCTGATTTGTATCGTCTTCATCGCGACAGTGCTCATGGCAACAGAAAACACGAAGCCACCATGCTTGACACCTTCAATGGCAGCACCACCGTCAACCTACAGCAGCGAAACCTTATTGCAACCACCATCACAACTCTGGAACGCGAACCTGTCACCATTTTTTTGCAACAATCGTGGACCCAGTACCTTCATCGTTTATGTGTTCCGCAACAGTGTAGCAACTCGCAAACCTTGAGAAGTCGCAGTAGTAGAGCAGCGCCCACCAGAACCTTCGTTGCCGCAACACCACAAATCTGCACCGCAAATGCCTCCATCGCACACGCGAGTTCTCACCAATATTGCAGCACCGTAGATTGAAACGCAGCCACGAACCTTGCGATGTACGCAACAGCCATCATGAGGACCCGTTGTGGCAGCTTGGTAACGTAGTAAAAAGTCCCAGCGATAGAAACCACGATGGAGGAAGGAGGAAGAAACCCTAGTTCTGGATAGAGAAAGCGCACTACCACATGCCAGCTTCTCAATGGACAGTCAAAGAGTCAAAATTGGTCAAGTAGACTATTTGACAAGTATAGTTGGCAGGCGGTTCCTCTACAGGAACCCAGAATTGCCTAGAAAAGGGATGAGTTGCCTGGCGGCAATTCATCGCCCGCCAGGCAATTTCTGGAAATTTTCAGAAACACGAGATTAAACAGAATAAAAGAATTTCATGAATAATCATAATATATTTATCATGCAATTTAGACTTAAACACAAAATTATCGAGTAAAGCTCCCCTAACCTGAATTCCTTAGCTTAAACTTGGGGTTCTTGGCTTCTTCTTTGATCAAAATGGATCCCCTTGTTTTCCCACTTTAGCTCTCATTCTAACTCAATTATGACAATACACTCTCCAATTTCGTATTCCTCTTACTAAGCAACAATGGCCAACATAAAAACCTTTCTTCTCACCCAAATTTTGCCTTTTAATGATGCCTTAATGATATGTTAATGCACTAAAAAGGAAATGGTTTAATGTTGATGATAATTGTCATTCGTTAGGTCATTATGAATTGATTTTCTAGCCTCCATTGTTACTAGGGTTTCTCTGCCCTTTCACATTCATGCCAAAACTAATTTTAGCAAAATGAAAGTTTAATGTGGGTCTACCAAGGTTCGAACTCATAACCATGCCAATGTCAAATCAATGCACAGCCATTCAACCAATTCATGTTTCCTAATGATTCATATAATTCTATAATTATATTATCACTCAACATGATCAAACATATTGCTAAAATGATAATAAATTAAATAGCACATAAATGGCATACATAGGACTTGAACCTAAGTCCTCTCACACAATCAAATACTCTCAACTATTTAAACTAGTACTTTTCCACGTCTATCAATCAATAATTAATGCCATAAAGGCTCCCACTACCCGCATTTATTAATTATTTATTTATTTAATTAATTAAATTTCACGGGTCTTACAAATACTATGAATGACAATGAGGATCAATAACCAATGATCATTGAAGATTATCGACAAAGAAATTATTGGCCAAAATAAAAATATGCAAATAAGCATAATTAGATTTGCTTGCTAAACGAAAGGTTTCTTGACCTATAGTTCGTACATCTGAAGGTGTGAAACCCGTTGGGTACATATGGATTTTAGTGCAAAAATCAAATTAAGAATGATAAAATTATTAGATACAAAGCACAATTGGTTGCTCAAGGTTTTTCACAAAACCTGATATTGATTTGTGAAAAGATATATTCACTGATATTTGATACAACAACATTACAATATTTGATTATCCTAGTTGCACAACAATGTTTGCATTTACATCTAATGGTTGATGTTACAGACTATTTGTAAGGTTCTCTTGAGAATCATATATATAAGAAAATCTTGAAGGATTTTATTCCAACAAGGAAAATTCTAAAGAGAGTTATTCAATAAAATTGAACAAGCCCTTTTATTGATTAAAGCAATAAGGACATGTGTGGCATAACCGACTTATTGAGCACTTATTAAAAGAAGGATATAAAAATGATCCTATTTGTTCTTGTATTTATATGAAAAGATCCAAAAATGAATTTGTCATAACTATTGTTTATGTAGATGACATAAACATTGTTGGAACTCCTAATGAATTCACAAAGTCAATTGATTGCTTAAAGAAAGAATTTGAGATGAAGGATCTTGAAAAGGCAAAATTTTTGTTTGAGATTAAGAATTGAGTATTTAAGCAAAGGTGTTTTTATACATCAAGAGCCTTATATAATTAAGTTGTGTAAAATGTTCTAAATGGACAAGTTACATCCATTATGCACTCTAATAGTAGTGAGGTCTTTAGATGTTGATAAATGCTCTTCTTAGACCTCAAGAAAATGATGAAGATCTTTTTTGTCCAGAGGTACCATATCTTAGTGTTATAAGAGCATTAATGTATCTTGCTAATTATACTTGACGCGATATTACATTTGTTGTAAATTTGTTAAGCAAGATATAGTTCTTCACCTACAAGAAGACAATAAATTGGAGTAAAAAATATACTCTGTTACCTTAAGGTACTACGAATATGGAATTATTTTATCCAAATGATTCAAAATTGGATCTAATGGATTATGCATATGCATGTTATTTATTATATTCTCACAATGTCACAGTGGTTGATCACAAAAAAATATTTATTCACATGTGGTAGCATAATGATTTCATGACGACATGTGAAAGAGACCATAACAACAACATAGTCAAAATCATGCATAATTTTTTAGCATTACATGAGGTAAGTCATGAATACGTTTAGTTAAGGCACTACGCCAAAATTAGGAATAGATAGCGCTATTTAGATAACGCTTATTTAATTAAACGCTATGTATTAAAACACATGTTAAAAGACAGCGTTTTATTAAACAAATGCCATAAAAATCGTTATACATAGACAACGCTTTATTAGGAAAAA
Source organism: Vigna unguiculata (assembly GCF_004118075.2). NCBI lineage: Eukaryota > Viridiplantae > Streptophyta > Magnoliopsida > Fabales > Fabaceae > Vigna > Vigna unguiculata. The sequence continues at coordinate 9,054,170 of NC_040288.1, read as the reverse complement.
CGTTATCTATGTTTGTTTTATACTTTTAAAAATAATAATATTTTAATATAAACGAATAGAAAACGTTTACAAAATTAAGCGCTATTTATGTTACGTTAATATATAGCTTTTAAGGAAAAAAACGCTATTTATTTTAGCATCTAAATGATACAGTTTCATTTATATATTTAAAAATAAATAAATTATTTTAAATAGATGAAATAGATAGCGTTTTATAATCAATGGAAAGCGTTTATGCAGAAGAGCGTCATCTATGTATCATAAAAAAATTCTCTCGCGCCATCCAATCTTTCCCATTGTGTTTTCTTTTCATCTAACCCTCACGCGAAAACAGGAAAGCCTCGTCTCCCACCAGCAGAAGCGGCTATCGTCTGCAGCCATAGTAGAAGCAGGCGCGTCTCCAACCAGAGCAACACCATTCGCATCCTCCAAGCACAACAACATTGATATTTAGAGTGGGCACTATTGATTAAGGGTTTGGGAAATTCGTTCTTCTTCTCCATCAATTTTTCCAGCAACGAACCAGTTCTCCTAGCAACCATTGCACGGTCCTTCATTGAGTACCAAATTCTCTTCCTTTCTCCTCGATTTTTTATATCTTTGTTCATCCTTTGTATTGTTTTTATCTATCTTTGCCATCAATGTGAATATATATGCACTAATCATCGATTCTGTAAACCCTCCATCTAAATGATCTATTGTTCTTCTTATACCTTGACCGGAGATGTAAATACTAAACTCCAAATACTGTTTTCTAAATTAAATATTAAAGAAAGAAGTTGGTCGATGTTTTTAAATGTACGGTGGGGTTGTGGTTGTGCGTGAGTGATTCATCCCAATCTTCCTCAATGGTGCAACTACCTCTCTTCATATATGAAATTAAAGCCTACAGAGTCACTTTCCCCAATAGAAATAGAGAAAGACATATTTGGTTTTGATGAACATAAAGAAATCATTAATGCAGAAATTATTGGAGAAATTATTGATTATGCATGGCTTGGTGCAACTACAATTTCTATATATATATCGGGTACAGTATACTACTTTTTTATAATTGACTTTAATCTTTGGTGAGTAGCTTTTATGATTTTACTAACTTTTAATTCTTATATCTTTCTTTTGTAAGGTACCTATATCAAAATTTCATTAAGCCAAATCATAAGGGGTTCTTCTTTTTATCACCCCAAATAACAACACATGAACTACCAATGAAAGAGAGAATGCAAAAAATAGTGAGTATATTTCTTGACAACGGGGTGATTAATAAGTTTGTTCTTGCTCCTATCAATACAGGGTAATACTTTTTTTCCTAACTTTATCAATAATGTATTATTTTCAAAGTTAGATGCACAAAATCTAATTTTGTTGATTCATTTTCAATTTTAGCCAACATTGGGTCTTGCTCGGAATCAATCTTAAAATGGAGATAATTTATTATCTTGACCCATTGGCGAAAGACATTAATATGAGGCAAGATTTGAAGAAGTTGTTTGACATGTAAGAATCTTCTTAATGTGATTCACATATATATATATATATATATATATATATATATATATATATATATATATATATATATTATATATATATATGTATACTTTTTGTATATATATTTTTTTACTTATGTATGCTTCATTTTTATTATTAACAAGGGTTATACAAACCTACCGAGCTCAAAGAGGGTCTATGGTTTCAAAGTCTAAGTTAAGCAATATCAAATGGACACCAATTAAGGTAGATTACAATTGTGTATTTCAAGATCAAATGATGTTGTTTTATTTGAAGGTTAATACCAATTGTATTGATGTTTTCTAGTGTCCAAAACAATCAAACGGCCATGATTGTGGGTATTACATTTGTTGATATATGAAGGAAATTGTCACATATTGTGAAGGAGGGACAATTCCAATAGATGTAAGTTATCTTAATTATATGTATTATTCATTTGTAGTAGGATTTTGATTGACTAATTTTGTTTTATTTTTCTTTGTTGTAGTATTTTTCTAGTTGCAGATGTCAACAATATTCTGACAATCAAATCATTGAAGTCAGGGAAGATTGGTGTTTTTATCTCATTAGTAAATGTTTATAGGTTAGTTGTATAATTCCTTATATAACAAAATAGGGAAGGTTAGGAATAATGTTTTGTCTAAAGTGTTTTGGCCCCACAGTCTAGCAAAAATGGAACATGATGGATGAGTACTACAAATATTAGTTTTTTTTTTGCTAATTTCTTTCATGTAATATTATACTTTTTTAAAAATATATAAACATCATTAAGTTTTTTTGTGTAACTATGTAAGAATTTCAATGCCCTTTCATTTCAGTTTTGCTTGATTTCAAGTTCGAAGTCTTTATACAGGCATGTGAGTCGAAGAATAGAATGAACAAAAAATTAAATAAATTATAATAAACAATAATCAAACCAATACACATCGCTTGTTTTAAAAAATGTTATCTATTGATGAATTGAAAAAGTGTTATCCATTAATGAAAAATAGACAATGTTTGTTTGAACAAGCGCTATCTATTAATGAATTGAAGAAGCGCTACCTATTGATGAAAAACTACTCTTATAGACAACGCTTATTCAGTCAAGTGTTGTCTATGAGAGCTTTGATAGACAACGCTTATTCAGTCAAGTGTTGTGTATGAGAGCTTTGATAGACAACGCTTATTCAGTCAAGTGTTGTCTATGAGAGCTTTGATAGACAGCATTTTCTAAAGAAAGTGCTATCTATTAAAAAATATATAGATACCGCTTGTTTAGACAAGCGCTATCTATCAAGTGTCATTAGACAGCGCTTTTTTACAAGCGCTGTCTATTAATAGATACCGCTCCAATAGATAGCGCCTAAAAAGCGCTATCTATTAAGAAAAAAAAACGCTGTCTATTGCCAAATTTGGCGTAGTGAGGTCTATAATTCAACATGTGCGAGAAACTTGTGGTCTATCCTTGAGAAGAATGGAATCAACAACCATATATGAAGACAATAGTGCATTGTTCAATTGAAAGGATGATGTAGAGATCCCAAAGATTCGTTCATGCAAAAATCTAGCAAATTTATTTACAAAGTCTTTGCCAAGAATAACTTTTGAGCAATTGGTTCACAAGATTGGACTCCATCATCTTAATAAGGTAAGTTTACGTGAGGGGGAGAAATAGAAGATGTAAAGAACAATATTATATAGAATGGTGTACTCTTTTTCCTTCACTAGGTTTTTATCCAAAGGGTTTTTTCTAGTAAGTTTTTAACACGACACATACTTTTATCAATGGACACCCAATGGGGAGTGTTATGAATTAATGGTCGTCCATTGATTTGATACAATCACTCGTATGATTAATATGATTGATAATCATATGATTCATTACTCTTTATGTAAATATTTTGTATTAACTATTTGATTTGTATCCTTTATGGATTGCTATGTTGTTTTTATAAATAGGACTTTTCCAATTAGTAATAAGACACACAAAAAAGTTGCTCCCTATTCTCTTATTTTGTATTCTTTCTTTGCTTCTTCTCTGTATTATTAGGCCTTATTTGATAACCAAAATTTTTTTTCTTTATCTTCTCTCCTTACTTAATTTTTTATCAAAATAATTCAATTTGAATTATTTATTAAAGACTATTATTTATATCTTCTCTTAAATGTATTTATAATCTAATAATAATAATAATAATAATAATAATAATAATGATTCTTACATTAAAATCTTTCAATAAATTACACCGGACATTATTAGAACGAAGTAATTCATATAAAACAATTACACAATTAAAAACAATACAAACAAATTTTTGGTACATATTCGTGTTTCCAATTCTTTTTTTGGTGTCACTAAGAAAACTTATTTAACTCATGGAGAATCAAAGGAAACAAACTGGAGAAGTTCTGGATTCTGCTCAAAATGTACCATGTCACGCGTAGTCAAGGTAATCCATGCCTCAATGCCATCACCAGCCTTAGTAGCCATAAAAATCACCACATTTTTTATAGGCACTCCAATAGTGCGCACGTAACATGGTTTTCCCCATCCGAAATCCGTTTCATAGAACCCAAACCTCACCCAACTGCTAAAGATATAACAAGGAACACCCTTTTCTGCGACCATTGTTCTTGCTTCCTTCAAACACTCCATCACCTTATAAAACTCATCACCCTGAACCATACTCAAATATTTTCCATCAACTTTTCTTATCGTTTCCCTCACTCTCTCACCCAAATCGCGCAGCCCCACTTCTCCTTCCACCTCCACCACCGGAGACACCGCCTGTTGCCACAGATTTCCCATGGAATGCTCCGAAAAGGTTTGGGCCATTCTGCTGCGAATGTTCACCGCGTGGGATATCATAGACGCCGGAATTTTTCCTTCCTCTGAATTTGCTTTCGCAGCTTCCAGTGATGATTTCCATATGAGTGCTGTCACGGCTTCAACACTGGTGGGAGTGAAGTCGAAGCTCCCCAACTTTTGCTTCAGTCTAGATATGTTGCTCCTGTTGAACACGAACCTCTTTGTCACAATGTTTTTGCGCATCATGCGACCAGTCAAGTCCATTTCTATCTTCCTCCGCGAAAAAACCAGTGCCCCTTCTTCCATTTGAGGTAGTATCAGTTTGTTGCCTTCTCCTCTGCAAAAATTCAAATTAATCATATTATAAAATGAACATTCAAATCTTAAGAACGGGATTATATAAGTTTAACTCAAGTTTATAAAATCACTAGGATTTGGAATGTGTGACCAATAATATACCTTGATGATGCAGCCCAAGCAGTGAGGAAGGATGCTGCTGCCGAAGCATCAGCGATCTTGTGTGAGAAGCAGACGCCAAGCGCAAGACCTCCACACGTGAACTGGTTCAACTGAACTGCCATGTTCCCAGTCAGAGTTTCTCTTGCAGGGTTGAAGGGATCGCATGGGAAAAGGTGGTTGATCTGATGAAGGTCAGGGTCTTTGAGAAGGCTTGAGAGTTCCATGGGGACTCTACACTCGGTGAAAACAACGCCCTCATCGTTGCACTCGACGGTTGAGTTGCCTCTGAGGGTTCCGCAAAAGGGGTAATAGAGAGTGAGGACTTCTGATAGAGAAGCCTTCAATTTTTGAGATATTGTTTTGGTGTTTGTGGCATCGGAAGCAGAGTATAAGAGGATTATAGGAACGTAAAATGGAGGAGCCAATTGATCGATGAGAGAGAGTTTGAAGTGTCGAAGCTCATTGGGTGTTGTTGAAGATGGCTTTATTGTCTCCTTTGATACAATCTCACCTTTCACTTCCATTTCTCTCAACATAAACTGTTGCTATATATGTATAATATGAGACTCTGTTACTATATATAGAGATAAAAATCTTGCCTTCATATCATAACCAAAAGTTTTCTGAGTTTTTAAATTAGACATGTGATCAATTTCTCATATAAATTAGATTCATATCTTATTATAATTATATATCTTTGATAATCCTTTTAATAATATCTATTAATATATGAACATTGTGTTTTTAGAGAAAGAGTTTGAATAATTTGAGAATTTTATATAAATTATTACTTGAATCTACTGCGCATGTTGTTGGCAAAACAATTTCCTTATATTTTCTATTTTACAAATTATAAAAAAAAACAATGATATATTAGTTATTTAAATATGGCATGAATCAAATTTATTTGTTGATATCTGTATCGTATCTTAGAAAATCTTTTATGTGTAGTTTGACTATAATACTTTTATACAATTTACTTGAATCTCATCACTGTGCATGTTAATGTTTGTTTAATATTTTATATGTGAACTTCATGGTTCATACGATATTAAATTAATTCTATTTTAATGAGAAAGTCCCCATCTGTAGCTTCTTCCGGCTACTAGAGCTTTCGTGTTGCATGATAGTACGGGTGACGCTATGTACAATGAAAAATTACACCTTAGTATGTACAAGGAGAAATTAGACATAACTAGCTTGCCAATGAAGTCTTAGGTGGTGTGGTTCTTACGTGCCAAAATAACTATTTTAGTGAATTTTTAGAAAAGTTACTAAAATAGATATAATTGAAAATTTTTGAAAGTGGATAAATTGTGAAACAATAAAACTATTTTAAAGTTAAAGTATGGTTACAATAACACGATTTTAGTTAAAACATTTTAAACCGAAATCATATTATCTTGGCCACAATTAAAGTAAAGTTGTATCACTCTAACACAATTTTAATTTAAAGTGTATTGAACTAAATTCGTGACATCTTGATATGAGTTTGGCTTAAAAATATTTTACACTAAAATTGTACTATCCTAACACAACTTTTTCACCATAATATTGTGTCCAAAACTTAATTTTATATTTGTAATTTTTTTCAAATTTTGGTATTTCGCCAAATTTTCTAAAAAATTAATCTGGAACGCTGCTTTTGTCTATTTATGGGTATGAAACAATTTATAAGAAAAGAAAAAAATTATAAACAAGTTTTATTTAGAACAATTATAATTTAAAACTCGCGAATAAGTACAGTTTTTTTTTTTGTATATTTTGTTTCTATATCACTTCATTAAATTAAAAAGAATTTGACTTATATTTATTATATTATTAGTAAAGTGCTTTTATAACTTATTTTATATATTACTCTTAATATAATTTTAATTTTATTAATAATGTATTTTAATTAATGATGTATATAGTATATCAAATGTCTCACTAGCACCAATATAAACCACAACCCAATCAACTCAGTCCATATGGTTCTCAAGACTTTGACATTTGACTCTAGTTTTGGAAGATATGTGTATTGAGTAAATTTACAAATTATATATTTGTCATATTATCTCATGCTCCCACAAACCAATAATATACTAGGACTAATGTCCCCTTCAAGTATGACAAGGTAAACTACTTAAAATTTGTGTGGTTCGTTCTTATTTCTACTAAAGCACCATATTATAGGAACCTCCCTCCACTTTCACAACTAGACATCTTTCTCAATGTGAGTTGGATAACAACGAAGTTAAGATAATCTCATCAAATCACCATTCACTACATGCTAAACACAACTTAGTATAGCAATCCCTCCCTGAAAATTATTATACTTTCATCATCCGCACAAAAAATACATATTTTATTCAAAAAAAGTAATATAAAAAATGTAATTATTTTATCCCAATTTGTATGTACACAAACGACTACATTCAATGAGTTAAGAGACCAGAAGCAATAAAACAAATATTTTATTTAGTTTGAGTGAAAATATTTTAGCTTGAGCAAAAACATTTTAGCTTAAGTGAAAATTTGCTTGCTCAAGAGAATTATGTAGAAATTTTGTTCAGTTGTAGTGTTATTTTTGCTTGAGCAAAAATGAGGATGGAAATAAGGTTACTTTCAATTTTATTTTTGCTTAAACTAAAAATATTTTGTTTTAGCTAAAATTGGACAGAGAGTAGAGTTTAAGTTCGTTCTATTTACGCTTGAGTGAAAATCATCGTCTAGAGTGAAAATATCATAATCCTTACCCTTTGCAACATAATAAGATCATCCCAAAAAATTCAACAATAGTTCAATCAAACATACATAACCCATATATCACACTCTCCTCATCCTCATCAACAATAGTTCAAAAATCTTTACTAGCTTCCCTTAGTTTTTAGCAGACTCCAAACATCACAAGTACTCCACATGGCACAACTCTCACAAGTAGCTCTAACTACACAAAGAAAACTCAAATCAAAGATCTGAACCCACTCTCATGACCACAAAAGAACAAAGATTCACTTTGAGCTACCTAGACTCACATGCAAACCCCATAGGGGCCACATGAAAACAAAACAAAATAGACTCAAGAAAAATAGTAGAAAATGAAGTTACTTTATTCACACTTTTGATCAGTTAGTTGTGTTATCCTCTACACCAAGAGTATTAATGTGGGCTTGGGTATTGATGAAGGATGGAGTTAGAAAGTTATAAAGATGGAAGAGAAAGATTTAGAGAAAAGGTTTTACAGAGATCATGGTTTTTACATAATGAAACTCAACTAATAGAAAATTTTATTTATAGTTTAACTTTTTAATAATAAAATAATCAAGTATCATTATAAAACCATTACTACACTTAAAAAAAAATGGATCCTTATACTCTATGCAATATTAATTGATCTTCTCTTCTTTAGACAACTTTCGTAATAGCTAACAATACTTATCTTCGTAGGTTACATGGTGACCTCTTACTTTAAAGAGGGATAAAGTAAATAATGTAACTTTATCTCAATTACAAAGAGATATTTGAAAGTAAAAAGCATTTGGCGTGAATCTCCTTGGAAACAATGGTCAATACATTCCTTGTGTCACTAAATTAAGCTTCAAGTATATACATTAAATTTACGTCAACTTAATATCTATTTGTATTAATCATTTGATCACCATCAATCCCTTGTTAGACAAAGTGGGAAGATCTGCATGGTATTTTATCGTTTGTCAAACGAACAATTGCACTTATGATTTTACAATGTCTATTAGATCCAACTTCTTTATGTCTTAACATTTATTGTATTTAAGTGCTTAATCAAAGTCATAGGGTGATAGAATTTTACTCTTACATAAAGAGAGAAAGTATGTTTTCTCATACCTTATACTTTAGTTTTGTAAAGACCCTAAGCTCTTACATTTGATTTAGTCCTAAAGTTACAAAACCATGTTAATATAAACACAACAAGACAAGTTATAGTTAAGGCAACAACAAAGTAAATACATTGATAATACATTTTTAAAATAAAATAAACATATCATTATTGCAAAAATAGAAAACGACAACACGTATTGACGACGACTACCAAGGTGACGTAAATAAAAGTGTGATGGTAGTTTTACAATTACACCGAACTTTGTAATGATGATTGTCATTCTAACCGTCATTATATACCATAAATGTAGAAACAATTACGGCTAGTCTAAACATCGTCGTTGAAAATTTAAAAATAACGATGGTTCAAAGTTAAATGGCCATTATAAATTTTTTAATAGCTAAATAACAAAGATTTATTGGAAAACCATTGTTGAAAAATATTCCAAGGCTAAAAGGTTTCCCTTTTCACTTTCTCGCGCATGAATAGTTTCTTCTTCTTCACTCCATGTCGTCGACGCAGTGTTGATAGCATAGTTCAAAGTTGGTTTTGGGATGCCCTTCACTGTTGTTCTTCGTCGAACCACCACCCTCTTCTTCACGCTTTGGCCATTGGTTTTCGTCCTTGGTAAGCCTTCGAGGCCGCGCCACCACCTCCGTTGTTCGCTTCCTGGGCCATCATTGTTTGCCACTATTGGAGACCATTCTTGGTCATTGTTCGACGCCACTCTTAGCCTTCACGTATCCTCCGTTTGCGCCTCTTCTCTTTATTGTTGACGTCGTCGAACCACCATTTCTTAGCCCCCTTTCGCTACCATTTTGTTACGCAAAGCCACAATCCCACATTCTTCTTATCTCATGGTCTTCTCCTTCTAGGTTAGTTTAAAATATTTTAATTTTTATTTGATTGAACTTATTATTATTATTTTTTATATAAAATGTAGTAATAATAAAATAGATAGAATAAGTTTATTGAGTAGCTTTTATAAATGCTTTATTAATGTTTTCCTAATCTCCAATTTTACACAACATAAACTTTATTTAAATCTATTGGAGGTTCTATTTACAATAATTGTGTTGAATCTTGAATGGGATAAGGCAATACCTTTAATGAGAAAAAATGAGATTTGCATGCATTGATAGAAAACTAATTTCGATCACTATCTATAGAACATAAATGGATCAGAGTTGGATTAATTTATGACGTATAAGTAATGATTACAATCGAGGGGTTGAAAAATTTTTATAGTTCGCTCAACGAAATGCTGGTAGTGTAGAAAACATAGTAAGGATGAGATGTCCTTGTGTGAGTTGTTTGAATGGGAGAAGATTGGATGTTGCCGAAATTAGAGAACATCTTTTTTTAGATGAATTTTTGAAGAACTATACAACATGGATGTGGCATGATGAATTGGTAAACATTCCAAGTGTAACTAAAAAACATGAAACCATTGATTAGACAATGGACGATAGATTAGAGGGCAAGATCCTTGATGTTGGAGTACATACCTTTGCTAAAGTTATGTATGAAAATATGACTATCGATGTAGAGACCTAGTTCTATCCTGGTTCAATTAACTTACATGATTATCAATCGTGTTAAGGTTGACAAATTTGAAGGCATTGAATGGTTGGATTGATAAAAATCTTCACATAATTGCTTCAGCTGTTGAAGGAAATGCTTCCTGAAAGTAATACATTACCTAATCGAATGTATAAGGCAAAGGAGATACTTTGTCCAATGCGTATGGAATATAAAAAGATTCATGCATGTCTTAATGATTGTATTTTATATAGAAAAGTGTATGCAAACTTAAGAAGTTGTCCCAAGGGTGGTTTGTCACGTTATAAGGTTAAAAATGGTGATCAGGGGAATACTTATGAAGTCGCAAAGCACGACCGTCCTTTGAAGACATTTGATATCTACCAATAATCCCTAGGTTTAAACATATTTTGCGAATCCAAGTGATGTTAAAAACCTTAGATAGCATGTTGATGAGCGGAAATGTGATGGACTACTTCGTCATCTTGTAGATTTTGTGCAATGAAAGAACATTGATAAAGAATTTCCTACATTCAGAAATGAATCAAGGAATTTGAGAGTTGGACTAGCTACAAATGGAATGAATCCTTGTGGAAATTTAAGTACTAATCATAGTTCATGGTCTGTTTTGCTAGTGATTTATAACTTGCCTCCAGGTTTTTTCTGTGTAGAGAAAGTACATGATGTTATCTATGATGATTTTTGGTCCACCAAAACCAAAGAATGAAATTGATGTTTATCTTAGTCCATTGATTGATGAGTTCAAGTTGTTATGGGATGATGGGATTGAAGTCTTTGATGAGTTTTTCGATGAATCTTTCAAATGCATGTGATGTTATTTTGTACTATCAATGACTTTTAAAATCATTTTTATTCATTACCTTCTTACATATTAAATGTGTGTTTTCATTGTCAAATTAGGTACTTGCATGGTTTGTGTTTAGAAGCGGAAAAGGATGACACATATGGGTTTATAGACCTTTAGTTCATGACTCAAACAGGTAACAGGAATACAAAAACAAAAAAGTACATCATTAATTACATAATGTAGCGAAAGAAACAAGTTTACCTTGCTCCATATATATATATATATATATATATATATGTTTGTATGTATATCATTATTTTTGATTCCATAATGTATAGCTTTTGCATTTTAAATATATTTCAAGTAATTTTCAATGCAGTCATCGTTGGCAACTATTAGTTTTATGAATACCGGAGTGGACTACTTTACGGTTTTGCTCTTTGCATAGACCTCTTCCCCCTTATTTGAAAAGCATAGTAGATATGTAAGTTTATTTTAAGAAACACCTTCTATTACATTCACCTTAAACATACAATGTTATGTTTTCTAACATTGATTGTCTTAATTTTAGTGCTTTTAATGGACATAGTATATTGAGTGGTAGATCGACTGCTAATACTAAAAGGACATGGATTTTCCTCTAGGTATTTATATTGTATCATTCATTTACTTTTTGTATAATTTATCCAAATAGTTTTACTATGAGTGTAGTGCAATAAACAAATTGGGAGCTAAGAATGTGACTATTACATCATGCAATGGATGACAACAATTGTCCAAGCTGGTTATCAAAGTGGTTGGGATGAGGTAATATGTTAATTTTCATATGTACTAATTTTAACTTCAACTAACTTTCATATCAAATAATATTAACTTCAACTAACTTTTGCATAATTTTAGTGACCCAAGTCCAATGGATTCAAATGCATTAACTTATGTTTAACAAGTATGGGCAAAGTATTTTTTGTCTAGATGTTAGTTAGAGTTAGAGTTAATTTATAATACTTATATATATATATATATATATATATATATATATATATATATATATATATATATATATATATATATTAGTTAGTTATGTGTAACAATTTTGAGATTTATTAATATTTTGAACTGTCTTTGGATCTCTAAATGATTTTGAACTGCCTTTTGTGTTGAAGTTTCTATAGGTTTTGTTGTAATTTGAAATTGCAAATAATTCCTTTAAAAAACCAGTCACATATAACAATGATTTTTACCTTAACCATCATTATAGATCTAATTCAATGACGGTTATGGGATACCCATCATGGTACATTAAATCTAAATTTATTTATTTTATACATTATTGTATTATAACGACGGTTAGTACAATAATGACAAGACAAGTTTTGACACAACGAGTTATAATGACGAGTTTTGAAACCATCGTCGTTGTGTATGAAAATTGACAACGGTTCTAACAATTGTCATTGATTCCCTTATACTTTTAACAATGAATGTTACAACGATGGGTCCATAATTGTTGTAACAGGTGTTTTTTAACTGTCGTGAAAAGTCGTATCTATAGTAGTGTATATCAAAAAGTTAAAGGCCACTCAACTCCAAAAAGAATGTGAGAATAAAAATTTGTATTCAAATATAGTATGTTAAATATTGTATTTTGCTTCAGTTTTACTAAAACTCTAAGGTTTTACATTAGATTTTTTCTCAAACTTACAAAAGCATGTTCTTATAAAACACCACCACGATAATGCAATATGTTTTGGAACAAAATAAACCTATATTAAAAAAATTCAAAATCATCCAATTTCAAAAGAATGTTTGATCATAAATTATATTAAAAGATAGATAACATTTCATCTTACCTTTTGCTTCAATCTTACAAAGACCTTGAGTTTTTACATTTACTTCAATACCAAAGGCACAACAACAAAGTAGTAAAGGCTTTGTTGCTCTTCGATTTTCGTGAATGACTCATGGAGGCATTTTTAGAAGAGTGGGAGAAAGGTGTCTTTTCATTGGGTGAAGGCTTCGTTGAAGAAGCCCTTGATGAGATAATGGTTGGGCTTTGGAGTCTTAGAAGGGATGACATCAATACTTTTATTTTTGTAAGCATATGCAGTTCAAAGTTACTCATGAAGAAAATCGTTGTATTGATAATTTAGTTTTTAATCATAGAGAACAATATAAGTAGTTTAATGTTTTAACTCCATATATTTATTTAGATTTTTTTCACAAGACGTATATTTTGCCTATGTTTCGTGAAGTATAATTTTTATCATAGATTTGGTGTGGTCTCTCAAGCTTTTGTATTCTTTTATTTTATTTTATTTTGATAAATTTTCATGTGATAGCAAATGATGAACTCTGAAGTGTCAGTATAATTAAAATGTCAAAATTAATCATGATGTCTAACATAACCTTGTTCAAATGTTTAAAATAAAATAAACACATAACTCAATAAAAAATAGTATAAATGAAATCAAAGTAAATATACAAACACACAAACCTTGTGTCACAAATACACAAACACTCTTTCGGTCTAGTTTATAAACAATAAGAACATTAAAAAAAACCAATGTAAATATATCATAATAATGTAGAAAACAAGAAAAAATATTATATGAACAAAAAAGGTGCCTTATTTCCAATGACGACTATCCCTCACTTATTATATTATATAAGATGATGAGCCTTTTCCTGCCGCATTTGAAGCCGAAAGCATTATATTCAAGCTGGCTCTAACATGGTAAATTGATACATTTTTTTCTCTCCAATTTTATTTTGGTTTCCATACCTACCTTGGCTTAGATCCAAGAGATTTGCAGTAGTTAAAATACAAATTGATTCAACTTCTCCCATGGACTATCCCTGAAAGTAAGCCTAAAACATAGGCAATTATAATATAAAACGATTTGAATGCCTCATATAATAAACATCGCAATATAGGATTCCAAAAATCATATTTTAATTAGAAGCAGGAAAATAAATAAAAATTAAAATAATATAATGAAAAGTAAATAAAATAAAAATTAAAAAAATTTGCAAAAAAAAAAATCTGTAATTTTTCATAGTTTTAATTGACAGGTAATTTCTTCGTGGATAATTGTTTCTCACAAACTTATAAAATTCTTAAATATTTTTTACAAAATTAGTTGTGAAAAGTATTTTAACACAAAATATTTTATAGAAAAATTGACAGCAATTTCTTGCAATTTTTTTACAACAAAATTTATAAGCATTTAAAAAAAATTAAAACAAAATTGACAAAAAAAAAATATGTAGTTTTAAATAGTGATATAGTCTGTCAAATGATATCTTTAAGAAAAATAATATAAATTTAATATTCAACAAATAGCCATTTTATAACAAATAGCATCAAATACCCATTTACAATCTTAAAATTGAACAACTCTTTAAATAAATTTTCATAACGTTTTTATTTAAATTTTTATTTCCATGATATGAGAAAAAACTAATTAATAAATGTGCCTACTAATACTAAGATTATTCACAAAATCTTATTTTAAAGGTAAGCTCAACTTAAATAGTCTTTTACAATTTAAAACATGAACAGCTGAAACATAAATGAAAGAAAATATTTCATATTCCAGTATAACACTTTCATCAACTATAAACAAATATAACCTACTCATGCAGCACGTAATAATTATGTCTTTTTGGTAATTCCAAAATTAGCTATATTAAAATTCGTGTCTCCTAAACATTTTAGTAATTATAACCCCTTGCTTTTATATAGAGAAAAAAATTTGCATTAACTATCTGTTTATATAAGTATGAATAATCCTATTTAGAACAATAATACTGAAGGAGTTTGAATGTAAGAGTTTTATATAAATTACTTGCGCACGTGAAAAGTATCGCAAAGCAATTTTGTTACTTATTCTACACAATAAATTAAACATGGTGTATCTATTTGAGATATTAAGAATATAATTTTGATATTATATAAATATATTCTATCAGGTTCATACCTATGCATAAATATCTTCGAAATTTTTTGCATTAATTATCACTTCATATAAAATATATATAATTCTTTTAATTAGAACAATAATGCAATGTGGGAGTTTCGTTGAGACTGCTATATATACATACTTGAATTTCACACTGTGCTCGTTAGATTTTATATATATATATATATATATATATATATATATATATATATATATATATATATATATATATATATATATATCTAAGACTTTATATTGCTTGAATATCACTACTGTGCACGTTAATGAAGCTTGTTGACAAAAAAAAATTTGTTATATTATTTCTTTTTCATACATGTTCTTCGATTTTATATTATACTTACTCTCTTTTATATCTCTTTGACTTTACAAGTGGATGAGTTATTCCAATATATACCTCGTTGATTGAGCTCTTTCTTTATTGAAATTCATTATTCAACTTGTAAAGTACAGGTTACCCCAATTAGTTCCTCCAAAGACTTTCATAGTTTTGGAAAGAACACTCTTCATTCACGTAAAAATTTTCCTAAGTCACAAAGGTTTATGTTATTGAAAAAATTTCAAACTATATCAAAAAATTTCGACAATTAGATAGATTCGTCCTCAATAATTAGTAACCTCAAAATTCACATAGAGGAGATGAAATAGAAGAACGATGAGAACATGGATTCAAACCATATGACCATGCATAAAAAAATGATGAAAATGTGCACACTCACCTTATGGTCTTGTCAAAGATTGTGGATGACGACATGGAGATCGTTCATAAGAAAATATAATATCAACCCTCCAAATAGTGCAAAATAAACATTAAACTATAGCTCATAAACTTCGACAATAAGTACAACAGTCAATCAAAGTTAGTTGTGATTAAACACAACCCACAGTTCGCAATACAACAATATGATAGTGGGCTTAATTCCACAAGGTCCATTAAAATGATCATTAAACCTAAAATGTCATGATATGATCTTTTTCGTTATTATATAAGGACAAGTGTCACCATTTTGGTGAATCCAACCAACATAGACATGATTTTTAAAAGACCAACCTCACTACCAAAAAATATAATTATAATAGGGGTTAATTATTGGGGGTTATAATAACCTCCACTAAGAGATATACATAGAAGAGGTTTTATAAACCCTTTTTAAATAAAAGGGATTTTTAAAGAACCCCAGTAAAAATTTATAATTTTTTAAAGTTTTAATTTGATTAAGTTACGAAACTTTTTCTCTCAAGATAGAAAGTGTTTCTAACTGAGTGGCTTGTTTTTCGTTCAAGAAAAAATATCACTGGTAAGAAGAAGAAGCAGATGCCTCTCGTCGCTCAAGGTAAACCGTGTACTCTCACTCCATCATTTTCATCTTTTTCTTTCATTTTCATTTTCAACTTAGTGGCTTTCGATTTCATTTTCGTTTTTGTGTCGATGGCTTTCGATTTCATCTTTGTCTATATGATTTCATCTTTGTCTCTATGATTTCATCTCTTTCAATTTCAATTTCAATTTCAATTTCATCTTTATAATGTGTGTGTTTAAGAAGTGGAAGTGTGACATGGTTTGAAGGCAAAAAAGTGAATATAATTATTGGCCTATAGCAGGTGTAGAAAGTCCTAGAAATCTAGTTTTCTGATTTGCGTTTCTTTATGTTCATCTACAATGACAACACACTGTTGTACATAAACTGTTCGACAAAATGTTGAAGAAGGACAAAGTACAGCTTCATTTTTGTTTTGAATTTGGGATGAGTTTCACCTATTCTCTCGCGGTTTTGGATGAGAACTACTTCAACCTCTGATTCTGGCGATAATGTGTGTTGTAGTGCGGAGGAGGTTGCAATACGCATCATTGGGGCCAATGAGAAAGAGAGTCGTTCATCGCGACATCGTTGAGGTGCCACAGTGGGGATCCAAGCTGTGAGGAGGCACACAATAGGTATTGTAATTATTAATTCTTCAATTCCTAGTAGAGAAGTCCTTATAAGATTGTAATTTCAGTCTTGTAAGATATCCTATTTCGTCATTAATCTTTAGTTACCCCTTTAGTATGCATTTGTGTGCCATCGGAGCGTATCCTTGTTCTTGTTGCGACCAATAGGCCGTTTGACCTGGATGAAGCAATAATGAGGAGATTTGAAAGGAGGTATGTCTACTAGTTCTTGACTTGCTTTTTGTTCTGGGCACGGATGGCATATATATGTTGGTCACAATCTGAATACTATGAAATTCAGTAATACTTTATCATTTGTAATTACTGTAACACTCATCTTTTGTTAACAGAATAATGGTGGGGGTGCCAAGCGCGGAGAACAGCGAAAAATTTTTTAGGACTCTTTTGCGAAAAGAAAAGGTGGACAAGAAATTTGATTTTAAGGAACTCGCAACTATGACAGAAGGATACAACGGAAGTAATCTCAAGGTTTATGCAATTTTCTAACTATTTCACTATTTATGTGACTATCGTGCTACAACCTGAAAATGCTTTTACTATTTTTAGCTTTTGATGCTCAAAGGTGCCTAACACATTTTTCACTCTCACTAATTGTTAAATGTAGAACTTGTGTACAACTGCTGCTTACAGACCTGTTAGAGAGTTAATTCAGCAAGAGAGAATAAAAATGATGGTAACTAGGCAATATCTTTGAAAGGTTTGCCCTTATATGATTATCATACCGATTTCACATTTGTTTCCTACAGGAGAAAAGGCAGAAAGGTGTTGAAGAGCAGAATAACAATGCAGGAAATACCTAAGATGGTATGGAAGCAAAAGAGGAAGTTAAGCAGGAAAAAGTAATTTCCCTTAGACCTCTGAACATGCAAGACTTCAAAGAGGCTAGGAGTCAGGTAAGACTCTGTCACCATAAAGGATTCTTTTGCTTATTCAATCCACTTTTAAGATCATATACCTTGAATTTCGTTGTCACATATGCTTGGCTTCGTTGCTTATTTGAATGAATGTAGCGACATGATAAGATTGCTTCATTTGACCATCATCTTTCTCTTGATTTTTTTGTTTAAATTTTGCTCTGTTCCTGGTATCTTGTGTGTTGGGGTTATGAAAGGGCGAAAATCCTTGAATGATTCACGATTCAGTTATTAAACCATAATTGTTCCACGATGTTTTATGTTCTAAATTCTTTTTGTTGAGAATTTATATTTCTTGTGGAGACTTTACATAACGTATACTTAGTGCTATTAAGCATTTTGTTCATAAGGCGAAGATAGTGACTTTTATTCTTGTGTTAAAAATATATGGCAATAAGCTTTTTTGCCTTAGATATCATTGAGGCAACCATTCTTTTTCATCTAACTTGATAATGTTTGTTCAATGGGGATAAAAGATAGTAAAAAAAATAACACATCTATGCATCCTATCATGTGGACTCTTTAATCTCTTAGAATCATATTTCAGAGCATTTTGTCTGATTCACTCTAGATTTTTGAGTTTGAGTTTGGTGTACCTAAATCACTATTGAAAAATTTAATTCTACCCTATTGTAAACGTTCCCAAATTAATCATAATTCAGAGAAAACGAAACAAACTTTCTTGTGTAAAGACTCACCATATCTGACAAGCAATAATTATATCATAATTTTTTGTTTTAATTTTCTAACAGTTATAACATCTATTATGTTTAACAAAAAGAGTGGCTGGGTGTTAAGAAAAATTGTAATACACATCTTTGTATTATTAGTATACGTGAAAAAAAGGTTGAACTTTTAAAATTGAATATTCATACTACACAGACATTTCGTCGTATAATTAATCTATTCTTGAAAATATTCATACTGTAGACTTTGATTGTTTTCTTAACTGGCTTATTTTTGAATATTCAAGGTTTCTGATCAATCTTGTGATTTCAGGTCTGTTGCTTACACATGTTCACTCTGGATTTTCTAAACCTGCACTTCTTTATCTGGTACTTTTGTTTATCTTTTTATTCTTGTCATTATACTGATTTCATAGCTACCTTTACTTTTTACATCATTTATTCCAGAACTTATGTTCTTGTCATATTTATTCTATTTGTGTGCTCATGAGTAGGGAAGACATTAAATACATCTTATTAAACACTTTAAGTTACTCAAGATCGTTGGCATACCTCTATTTTTTTTTCTTATTTTAATAATCTAATCTAATCTAAGCTCTTCAAATGATCATATTCTCCTTAATTGTGATTATGGATCATCTTATAGTGTGTTCAACCCTAATTCATCCCCTCTAATTAAGAACAGACTTAATCAGACCAATAACAATGTTTTTTCTTGTGCTCACTTGATATGATGTTGTATGAGCTAAACCTGCCAATTAAATTCCAGTGATGAGTATTAATAACAAAACTATTAACCGTATAGAGTAGCAGCACCAGCATGGGGAAAGTGTAAACAAAGTAGTAAGAGTGCAATTTTTGTGAAAAAGAAATTTCTTAAAGACAAAAAGAGATGAAAAAATAAACTGATACACTGTTGGAAATTGAAGGAAGCTAGACGAGGCTATCAACTAGGGTCCTAGGGAGTGTGAGGTAAATAAGAAGTGTAGGAAACTTAATTGCACCAGCAAAACCTTAGGAAGAGAGAGAGAGAGAAAGAACCTGGAAAAGAAATTAAAAACTATATAAAATATAACAGGTTTTGACATAAAAGCAATTGTGAAGTGAATGTTAATTTATGAGAGGGCATAGAAAAAGGTAATGTTTGGTAGCATTCATGAAGCAGTATAAAAATGAGCTAAAAAAAGGAACAGTGGGGTTGTTTTGCACTCACGGAGAGTGATTACTACATTGCATTTTATTAGTATATATATATATATATATATATATATATATATATATATATATATATATATATGGTAAGTATGGTTGAGATAAAAATATACAATTTCAAGCTAAAAGAAATAATAAGTGTACAAGCCAACCTTCATTGCCGAAAACTCTAAGCCCAATGCAAAGAGCAAAAAGATGACACCAAATTGAGCAACTGTCTCAACCTAGAAGCAATATGCAAGATTACTAGCAGCAAAAATAGATGACATTCAATCATCACTTCATTTCAATATGTCTTACAGAAAGAGAGAGTATCCATGACACATCGTGATTCCATTCAATCAATGATTTTATATTTGTAAAAGAATGTGGCTATATATATATATATATATATATATATATATATATATATATATATATATTTATATATATATATATAATATTTTAGGAGTGCAAAGATGTTGATATGTTTCTTTTGTTTTTTCTTATCACTATGAATGTCATATAGTAGTTTGTGTCTGAGCTTGTGATATTGTCGTGCTTTAGGAGTCTCGCGAACCCAACATATCATACATGACCTTAGGAGTGCACGAATATGTTCTGTTTTTTGCTTGGTTGCTTCTTGGCAAAGAGGTCAAGAGTAAAAAAAGAAAGGTGTGTTTGTTGAAAGCAACTCATGATTATTCTTCGTTGCAGTAACTGTTATAAAGAATTGTTTTTAAACAATCTATCTTTGCAGATGTTTGCAGAAGAAGTTATGAACTTTGTTGAGCCACAAGGTATCTGGTCAAAGAAGTGTTTGTAATATCAAGTACCGCATTAGAAGGATGTTATTTAATTTTTCATTATGTTTATTTTTCTTATTTAAAACAAATAACATTGTAATTGTTAATTTTAACTTTTACACTTTGTCATATTGTAGACTTTGTTCATTATCCCTTTTATAGATGTTATATGCATAAATTATAATTACCAAAAAATTAAAATCTTTTCCTTTTATAATTTTTCTTTTATTACAAGATTTATGTGTTATTAAAAAATACGAAACATACAAACAAACAATATTGGAGTTTTTAAATTGCAAGCATTAGCAGATGTTTTGAAAACCCCTGGCAGTAGTAGGGGTTTTGAAAACCCTTGGCAGTAGCGGGGGGTTTTCGAAACCCCTGGCAGTAGTGGGGGTTTTAGAAACCCCTGGCAGTAGCAGGGGTTTTGAAAACCTCTAGCAGTAGCGAGGGTTTTGTAAACCCTTGGCAGTAGCAGGGGTTTCAGAAACCCCAAGCAGTAGCGGGGGTTTCGAAAACCCCAAGCAGTAGCGGGGGTTTCGAAAACCCCAAGCAAGTTGTGTTTTTCCAGGGGTTGCTAAAAACCCCCGGTAATCTAATAGCGACACTGGTTCTTCCAAGGGAATTGCAAACCCCTGGTAAACCCATTAGTGGGGGTTAAAACCCCTAGAAATGTCAAATATAACCCCCACTAAAAATAATTATTTTTGTAGTGCCTACCGAATAAAATGAGGAAAGATTTTTTTTTCATTGTTTTATCTTTTATTTTCACTTCCTTATGTCAATTGGTGCTTTCATCGCCCTAACTTTATGCCTCCTAAACTAAACAAAGACCTAGAGAATACCCTCCAAACCATTCTAGAAAAATTGACCTCCCTTCAAACATAAATTGAGATCTCTCAAGACCAACATAAAGCTCATTACACCATTATCCACAACTCCATAGAACATCGCCAAACTAACCTAGAAACAAAACATGACATATGTAAGACCCGTGAAAATTAATTAATTAAATAAATAATTAATTAATAAATATGGGTAGCGAGAGCATTTATGATATTTAATATTGATTGATGTGACGTGGGAAAGAACTAGCGTACTTAATTGTGTGTTCAAGTCCTATGTATGCCAATTGTGTGTTATTTGATTTATTATTATTTTTAATAATATGCGTGATCATGTTGAGTGATAATGTAATCATAAAATTATATGAATCATAATGAAACATGAATTGGTTGAATGGTTGTGCTTTGATTTGACATTAGAATGGTTATGGGTTTGAACCTTGGTGGAACCAAATTAGGCTTTCTTTTTGTCAATTTTATTTTTGGCATGAAGGTGAAAGGGTAGATGAAACCCTAGCTGAATGGGCAGCCGAGGGTTGAAAAACCATCATAAAACAATCATTGAATGACCATTAAGCTAAGTAAATGTCAAATTTCGTTTTATGATCATTAACCTTCATTAACCCCTAATTAAGTGACCAATTAAAGAGAAAGAGAGGGTTTTTGGAGCTGCCAAAGGAAAGAGTTGTAAGAGGAGAGTATTCTGAATTTTTAGAGAGGATAGCAAGGAGTTGGCAGCAAGCTTGGAAGGAGACAAGGGTTGATTGTTTGGTAGTGCACAAGAGCTTGAAAAAAATTCCAACGCTTAAGCAAGGAAACTAGGTTAGGGGAGTTCCTTCACGTATATACATGCTTTATGATTGTTTTGTATTGTAATGTATGATCATGATGCCCTGCATAATCCTAAATCGTGGTGTTTTCGAGTTTCTGGAAAAATTCCTAGAAACCGCTTGGTGGCTTTGAATGTGCAGCCAGGCGACGCATGAGTGATAACCCAATTCTGGGTTTTTTTGTCATGAACCGCCTGGCGGCAAGGGTGACTCCGCCAGGCGATGCGAACACTCTGTAAAAATGCCATTTTTCGTACTTTTCGCGCAGCAAGAACCGCTGGGCGCAGTTTTTATACCGCCAGGCGCCAAGCTCTTGAATTTTGGGCGCTAGGCATCATAGATTTTTCTAGTTTGCGCAGTTTTCGTAAAATTGCGTTTCTCGATTCGTTAACCGTTCGATTTAGGTTAAATTTTTCCAGGCGATTCATAACATGTTGTTATTCACTTTGAACGGTGGAGATTTGCCTTGGATGTCTGCAGCTAGAGATATACATCACTCATGATTGGTTGTTTTAATTCCCTAATGGTATGAGTATTAATGGATGATTAAATGTGCTTAAGTGTTGGTGTGGACTTGATTGGTGAATGTATGTATATATATATATATATATATATATATATATATATATATATATATATATATATGTAATATAGATGTGTGATTGATGAGTATATATATGAATTCTGTGATTGATTGGATTCTTTGGAATCGTTCATGTGTAAAATGTGAAATTATGAGATGTATTATATTACGAATGTTTACCTGTGTGTATGAATCTTGGGGATTGAATGGGAAGCATTCGATTACGGTAACATGGTTAGGGTTTGGGGAATGATTCATTGAATTGATTTTATAGTGTAATAAGAACGAAATTGTGATTCTATGATTTTACTGGAAGAGAATGAAAATGGTTTAGTATGATAGCTATGGTTGAAAGGTTGGGGGTTTTGGATGACTTGAGTATAATTGTGGTTGAATTGTATTGGATTTGTGGTTGGATATATTTAAAGTTGAATAGTTGAACCTCTGTTACCATATTCACGTGCGAACTGTGAAGATAGACAAAGAATTGTGTTAGAGAATTGTTAGAAGAGGCTTGAAAGTGCTCAAAATTCTGGAATTTCGCCAGAATGACATGTACCACCTGGCGGAACGGGGCCTGCTGGTGTTATGTTTGCTATAATGTGCGTGATCTACAAGGCTTCTAGGATATCTTAAAGGTCGGCTTGTTATGTTCCTTGAGTTGTGGTGCGAAACGTGTCCCTTGAGTTGAGCTCGGATAGAGATTAAGCATGTGACATTCCTTAAATTGTGGCTCAGAATGGCATCCCTCGAGTTGAGCTCGGGATTGCAGATGAACACAAGGAACTCTTGAGTTGAGCTCGGGTTGGCGAGTGTTGCTGGTGTGAGTGTGCTAGTTGTGGCCAATACAGATGGGTCTAGATAGATTGTCCTCCTTAGTAGTTAGCTGACGAGTTTGGTAGTCTTGGAACGTTGCGAACTATGTTCGTATTTGGGAACTCCACCTGGCGTTACAATGTGTGATCCGTAGCATGGTTTCTCGCATGTGCTCTATCGGTTGTGGCCGATAGGTATGGCAGCAAGACATCTTGAGGTATTCATTACAAGACGTAGAACACGATTAACATGGTTGTGGCCATGTGGTATGGAATCAAAGGAAGGAATTCCTTTGTTGTGATTGTGTGATATATATAATTGTGCTATATACATACATACATATATATATATATATATATATATATATATATATATATATATATATATGTTTTGTTAGCTCACCCTATCTGCTTGTGTTAGGCGATGATTGTGTACGCAGTACACGGGAGCAGATGATGTTGCAGGTGGATTTAGTGAGGCTTAAAGCTGGAGCGGGGCTAGACTTGGGAAGAGTTTTTATCAGTTTTTTTATTATGTTTTGGAACAATTGTAATAATTTACATTATTAGACTTGGTTTTTATTATGGATTTTATCTCGAGTTATAATAGAGATTTTGAGAATATTTATTACTAAATAAAAGTTGAAATTTCCCGCGATTTTGGAAAATGGATTTATAATTAATGAAATTTTATTTTTCTTATTTTATTTTATTATTTAAACCCGTAATATCCGGAAGGGATGTTACACCAATCGTTCCTAACTAAACACTATCTATTACTTAAAGTTTAACCACTCTTAGCTAAATACATTGTATTGTTTAAATCTAGTCATTGTTGGCTACACATGCAGCCACTTTTGGCTAAAACATTAGTATTTCTTGGATCTTGCTACTTTTGATTTTGTCTACACAAAGGTGTGATATAAATGATCACAATTGTACTGCTTAAAAAAGGATAAGTTTGAAGACATATACAAGATTGAGAATACTCTTTTAGGTTGTCAATAAAAACAATAATGTTCTTCCTCACAAAAAAAAAAGGATTTAAGAATGTTAAAGATTACAAGGGTTTCATCATCTTGTTTTGAGTGTCATTATCAGCCTTTTATATTGAAATATGTCTTATATATATATATATATATATATATATATATATATATATATATATATATATATATATATATATGTATATATGTATATATGTATGTATATATGTATGTATGTATGTATATGTATGTATATATGTACATGTATATGTATGTATATATGTATATGTATATGTATATGTATATGTATATGTATTGTATATGTATATGTATATGTATATGTATATGTATGTATATATGTTGAGAAGAAAGAAGTCGTTTCAAATCCTTTGAGATTCATTTTGAAATCTTGTTCAGGTCTTCTTCTTCGTCTTGCATCTAACCATGACCGAACTTGAAGATGAATTAAATGTTCTTCATGCAACATTAAATGAATATTTTCCTTTTACGCAACTCTATAATACTCAATATGACTTATCAGACTTATGTTAGATAGTTTTATCCTAAAAACAATGAAAACTAGGGGACCAAATGAGGATGATTGTCTTCAGATAACTTTTATTCCTCTTTTTCATAAACGTCGTTTGATGTAGACACTTCAGTGTGATATTCTCTTGTAAGAAGCAAAGAGACAAACATTTTTTATAGGCATGGAATAATCATTTATAAGTGTTTCACGTCTACCATGAAATGCTTCAAACTATGTGTATTCATTGTTAGTCTAAGCAAAAGCTTACCAGATGAAGTATATATAAAAAAAGTTGTGTTTTTTTGTCCATATGAAGCATTTGCATATGTCAAGATATGATGCTTATGAAATAATGTTTTATACTTCTTTGTTAAGCACATAATAAAAATTTCATATAGGATTTGTTGAACTTTGTTATAAAATTTTTCCCCTTTTTGAATATGCTTAAAGGTGTATATTTTTCAAAAATGATTTCTTTTGATCAAGTTTTCATAAACAATTTTCCATAAAACATAAAGTGGAGCATAGAGTAGACGAAAAAAAAAACAAGAAAATATTTTCTTCATCTTCACCTTCTTGTTTGCTACCTCTTAAGCAAACGTCTTATATCACAATATAGCCCATGCATCTAAGCTCCTCCTTAGCTTGATACTTCTTTTTATTTTCCACCTTTCAAATTTTTATTTATCTTATAAAACTTAAATAAATATCACAAGATGATATTTGACCAAAGGTGAATGTTTTATGTAACATCCAGGTCAGATATTACGATTTTATATAAAAATAAAACAAGATGAAAATCGAAATCGCATTTATATAACTGTATTTCCCAAAATGAGGGAAAATTTCAAACTTTATTAAATATGCTAAAAATTCAAAACATAATTTAAACTCAAGGTTGTTCATACAAAGCCCAAAAAACCGGGTTGGAAAGCATACGTCGCCTAGCGGCCAACTCATGCAGCCAGGCAGTTCCTCACAATAACCCAAAAATACTCAGAAAAGGCATGAGTCGCCTAGCGGCTTTGAAGGTCAACTAGGCAGTTTCTGGAAAATTTCCTTATAAATCTTGGATTATATTATCACTCATCATGGTCAAACATATTATTAATAAAATTAATACACAGCTAATATATCACACAATTAACATACCCAAGTCCTCCCATAATAATCAAGTGCTCTCAACCATTTGATCTAGTACTTTTCCACGTCATAAACGCCAGCATTAAATGTCATAAAGGTTCCCAGTACCCGTATTTATTTAATTATTTAAATTACTCGAGTTTTACACTTTCTCCCTTTAAATTAAGATTATCTTCTCCCCCTTGGTTCAAATGTGTCTAATGACTATCATATGATAGTTTAATTTGTACATACTCAATAAGAAAATTAGTACTACAAAGACGATGACGTTATCTGGTTAGGTTGTATCAGTAACATCTATTTGATTGATGTCATTTTTGTAAGACCTGTGAAAATTAATTAATTGAATAATTAATTAATTAATAAATGCGGGTAGAAAGAGCATTTAAGGCATTAAATGTTAATTCTGTGACGTAGAAAAGTACTAGCTCAAGTGGTTGAGAGTACTTTATTGTGTGTGAGGACTTGGGTTCGAGTCTTATGTATGCCATTTGTGTGTTGTTTGAATTATTCTTGTTTTTTTTGGGTAATATAATTGTGACTAGTGAGTGATATTATAGTCATAACATTATAATGGGCTGCCCGATGTTGTTGTCTCCCTCCGCTGCCCAAAAGAGCTTTGCTAGGGTTTACACTTTCTCGATCGAATAAAGCTCAACTCCGTTCCTATATTCCACGTAAGTATCCATTTAGCTAAGACTAATCCTTCCCCAACTATTGTCCTAATATTCCAGTTAGGGTTTCATAGTAATCTTGCTTTGGTTTGTTCCATCGTGTTTCCAGTTTGGGGGTCTGTCGTAGAACTGTGGTGCTCTCGACTGCATATCGAAGTTCTGCTAGTTTTTCCAGGTAGGGAAGCTCTGGCTCATTCTCGTGCTTCGTTTCTTTCCTGTCATGCAACTGTTATTTTGAAGTTATGTAGCTGGTGTGATGCTGTGATAGCTGTGAATGTATGAATATTCTTGGTTTGGACTGGTGTGGGTAACTGTTGCAGGAAAACAGTGGCGAGACTTGCTAATCTCGCCCAAGCGAGCCAGTCTCGCCTAGGCGAGATGAACAGGGACTCCCCCAAACCCTTTGTACGTGAAAGATCGCTCAGGCGACCAGCTTAGTTCTTTTGAGCGAGCGAGTATCTCGCCTAAGCAAGAGGGGTCTCGCTTAAGCGAGATCCAGCGTTAGCTCCTATTTCCTTTTTCGAGCCCTCGCCTAGGCAAAGGGGGCTCGCCTGAGCGAGCACGTCTCGCCTGAGCGAGACCCTTCGACCTGAGCGAGGGCCTGGGCGAGGTAGTACGCTATTTGGTTGCTTGGTTGCTTTTGGATGATTGATATTTGTTTGGGTATGATTGTTATGTTGAGAAATATATATAATGGATTTCTATGTATGCGTGACATAATTCATGAATGGTGAATGATGGATATTGTGGGAACTTGGCATGTGAAATAAATGAGTGGGTTGGAATTAAAGTGACATGGTATTGATATGAGATGAGGCCCTATACTCATGGGGTGGTAATGACCAGAGGTGTGGATTCAACATGTGATACGAATGAGGATTTATTCTCAGAGGTTGGCATGGAATTGTGATCATGATTAGTGTTCTCTTATTGTTGATTTATGATTTTTGGTCCGTGTCAGTGTGTAATTCCTTGGAGTCTCTAGGTGAGACCTCCGGGGTTGCGCTTCAGTGGTCGGGACGTAATTCCATGGTGGTGCCCAATCTGTATAACTAGGTAAGGATTCAAGGTAAGGTTGCATCCTGACACTCTAAGGAGTCAGTTAGTCTCACTTAGAGCGGACTAACTCCTGTGGTGAGAGTAGCAGGAGGCCTGAAATTCATTAAGGGCTAACCTTGTGGTGAGGGAAATTGATTCATTGTAACACTTGTAACACATAGCTCGGGGGTGAGCAGCTCGGGGGTGAGCAGAGGTATCCACCACAAGTGCGAGCATCTGCTAAATCCGACCAAGTTATATGTATCCGGTTGAGTCGAGTCGTGTCTTAGTGTATTGTTTGAGAAGTCATAACATGCTTAGTTGATATGTGGGTATGGTATGGTGAATATATATTTTATTGTATGGATGAAATCTTTTGTGCCCTAGCTTACCCTACTTTCGTTGTTGTGTGTTCTGTTGTGTGGTACTCTCTTTTGCGATGATCATCAACTTGTTGGTGTGAGCAGATGCGAGGAACACCCGTGAACAACAGGGAGGTGATAGTTCCGCTACATAGTCCGCGTAAGCTGGACCTTATTTCTTGATGGGCTTTTCCTTAGGGCTATGGCCCATGTATTGCTCTATGTTGTATTATTGTACTTCGTCTGTTAGACTTTTCAACTGTGTCGGTTGGCATCGTGGTGTGCCTAGTTTTGTAGGGGTGGCGTTAAGGACCCCGAGACTGTGTTGTTATACTATTTACGTGTGGCGTTTCTTTTAATTATGCATATTAATTGAATGGGACGTTACAGCACCCAAGGGGGGCTGAAAAACCATAGTTAACATTGAATAGGAATTTAAAACCATAATTAAGCCCATTTTCGTTTCAGTTTTTGAACCCATTATTAAGGCACCTATAAAAGCCAAATTTTAGGAGAGAATGAGGGTTTCTAGAGTTGTTGATTTGGCCTCCTTTGGAAAGGAGCACAGATTGAGAGAGGGAGAGGAGAGTTTGGGTCCGCAAAGGGCTGAAGCAAAGTATTGGTGAATAAGGAACCTTCTTCTTCCCAATTTCATTCCAAAATTACAGGTTAGGGGTGTTGTCCCATGTGTGTGTAAATTTCATGATTTGAATATGGTGCGATGTCATTATAATCTCAATTGAAACCAGTGTTTATGAATTCTAGATTATGTGCACTGTGTGTAAGAATTGGGTTGGTTGGTATTGGTTGCAAAACCCTTTAGGTGATTTGTATGATGGGGAGGGGTTGAGGGTTTTGATCTTGGAGGTTTATTGTTGATTGAATGTCGATTTTTTTTTGTATTTCTGATAATTAGAAATCATGCTTCTAATGTTGCTTGCCATCACATTGTGTTAGTAATGATTGAGTGATGTTTTGGCTTTGCTTTTGGTGAATTGGGTGCGTGGACAGAGACAAAACTCTGCAATTCTTGCCTAAGCGATCCCTCTCGCCTAAGCGAGAGTTGTAGAAACTCGTTCAGGGTTTTTCGTTCGCACTGATCGCTAAGGCGATCTGGTTCAGTGTTGAGCGACAGATAGTCTCGCTTAGGCGAGAGTGGCTCGCCTAAGCGAGGTCGCAAGGAAACCTGGACGTTTTGAGTGCGACTTCTCGCTCAGGCGAGAAGTTTTGGAGTGTTGAGCGACGGATACACTCGCTTAGGCGAGAATGGCTCGCCTAAGCGAGGTCGCGATGAGACTTGGTGTTTTTGTTGATTGAATCCTCGTCCAGGCGAGGAACTTTGTGTGTATTGAGCGACTTAAGGTCTCGCTCAAGCGAGAAGAGCTCGCCTAAGCGAGATGAAGAGGTAAAGCCATTGTTTCACGCTCGCTCAGGCAAGATGGGGTGGCTTAAGCGAGGTTGACTGGCTAGCTTGGGCGAAGAGCTCTAGCTTAAGCGAGTGTACTACGAGTTTAATAGCTGTGTGCGACTTAGGACTGTTTGATTGTGAGATTTTAAAGTATTGGAATTATATGCTTGTGTTTGTGGTGTTTGGGCTTGAAGGACTATGTCCAATAGGGGTCTGGAATGTGCTTGATGGTTGGACGCATGATGGGCATGGAATTGTGTAGTTCCCGTCGGTTGCTAAGTGGTGAGGAGTCCTTAGTATGGTGATTACATGCGTCGGACGCACGATGGGCAAGGATTTGTTATGTTCCCGTCGGCTGCTATTGGGTGAGGAGTCCATAGTATGGTGATTGTGTGTGTGCCATGGTCCGAGCGAGGGAGGCTTGGATGTTTTACTACAAACGAGGAGTCTATAGGGCAAGACTATGAGCAGGATATGCTCGTAGGGTTGGACCACGAATGGGTTAGTTTCGTGGGAGCACAGTGAAGTCCCAAGACCTAGTTCATGCATATGACTCATGAAGAACTATGAGATCAGGGATGGGTAATTTGAAAATAATGAAATACTTTAGTGAGGTTAGCTTCTTTGGGATGGATGACATATTTATTTTATGTATTTATATACCTGTGCATAGCTCACCCTATCTCTGTGTGTGTGGCGATGATCAGATAACTTGTTATCCGGGAGCAGATAATTTGACAGGTGAGCCAAGAGATGCTTAGAGGCGGAAAGCAGGGGCTACCTGGGGCTTTTGAAAAGATTTTTATTTTTAGACTTTTGATGTAATTTTAATTATGTTGAACGTTGGTGGAATTGTAATCATGCAATTGCGAATTTTTGAATTATGTTACAGTTAAAGTTTTTAAATTTCCCGTGTTTTTGGGAATATGCGATTATAAATGAGGTTTTATTATCGTGTTTTAATTTATTTTATTTATTCATTTATAATTACTAAAAAGTAATATTCCTTAGGGGTGTTACAGTTTCCATGATCAAATTAGGTTAAAGTAGATCATCTAAAGGATATATATCTACTCTTGTAGTAGAATTTCTAATCCTTGATTATACTATCCAATATGCATTTAGGGATTGTCTACTCTATTAAAATTGTAAATACATATTGAGTTGTGCAACCCAAGTCGTATTCCAATGTTCAATTGGAATATAATGAGTCAGAACTTATAAGCGTCTGCAGAAAGCATAAAATTAGAAATTATAGAAAATGGGGGTTTGTTGTAATTGATATAAAAATAGATAAAGATAAATTGACTATTCAATTCATGCATAGTTGAATTCTTCATTAGTTATCATATAATTACCATTCATTCAATTTCTTGACAGATTTGAATTAATCCCAAGTGTCAAATAATTCATTAAGTTCATCATCTGTTCTAAGTGCATATGTGTGAAGTATGTTCTTTTACCTATTGAACTAAGCAAATAAAAGGTTATTTGAATTAAGCAAACTAACAAATACTCTTAATTAGAGACCAAAATTAAATTATCAATAAGCATTCTAAAACAATCCTAAAGGTAGAAATCAAAATTTAAAAAGAATAAATAAAGTAGACTCTATTTAATCAAGAAAACTCAAAATTAACTATGAATTCACAAGAGAATGAACCCAAGAAGGTTTACCCTTCCATGCAAACAACAATACAAAACATTACAAATAAGAAAATGGAACATGGTGTGATGAGTGATTGATTGGTGAGTGATGATTCATTCATCATTAATGGATGCCTATTTATAGGAAACACCGGTGAATTGAATCTATTTTTGATGGCACACCCTTTAGACATGGTCAAACACATTCAAGAAAAGTTAGAGTCATCTATGCAAGGTGAAGCAAAGCACTTTCTCTTAGGCCATTTTGGAGCATCTCTAGTAAATTAGAAATATTTACGCCTTGTATTAAAGGCCAAGTAGTGTAGGATTTATTTTTTAGGCCTTGCATCATGGGCCAAGTAGTATAAGGTTTTTGGTCAAATTGGGTGTACTCCTTATTTGCACATAGCTTAAGTTAATCTCGAGTAGTCTAAGTTTTTAACCTAACTTTGTGGACAAGGCATCATAGAGGGCATCCCACATTAGAAGAAGTGACCAAGTGTCATGATTTTAGTGGGGGAGCTTTTACGAGAGTTAGTAACCACTAAGAATGAACAATTTTTTTTCTAAAAGGTCCAATGCAATATAATTTAATAATTTAAGGAGGATAAAATAACTTCAAATAATCATTTCTTAAGTTAAATAAGTCCAATATCATATAACAATTAATGCAGAGGAAAATAGATGTAAAGGTTGAGAGACTTTTACATGTTGTCAAAAGATTTCTTTTTCTTTATTGTGCAAGTTTTTGCCAAAAATTTTTCTTTTTCTTTATTTTACAAGTTTTTTCTATGAGTTGGTGCCAACATAGATGTCCTTTCAATATTTTTATTTTTGTTGATAAAAAAATAAATACAATTTTGGTTGTTCTAAGTTGAATACCTATAACTAGATGCAGGATGATATGAACCAATATGGTTTTTTTTTGTAATCTTTCTCATATTTTCTCTATCTTTTACATGTTATTAATATATTGATTTTTTTTTTTGTGTGTGCTATCATCATAGTTTTTGATTTCACGTTTAATTGCATTCAATGTTTAACTAGAATTGTTATTAATAGAGTTTTAAAAGGATTAATCTTTTGAAAAATGTTCTCAAAACCAATACATTTCCTCTTATTAGTCTCAAATTCTTTTACAACAATTCTCATATTTAAACATTAAATGATCTCGTTGACTATCATCAATCTTGTCTTCCTCAAGCAGTTTAATACCACAACAAATGAAAATCAATAGGTATTATTGAACAATAATATAAATACAAAATAATTTACGTAAAATTATTGACAATATTAAAATAAGTATAACTATTTAAACTCGTCCATTCAAATTTTAAAACTCTGTATCATATGGACGGACGGATATTCTTTGAATTTGTGAAAAAATATCAAAATTTATTAAGTCAAATATAAATATAAATAGTACTTAATTTTTTAAATTTAATATGAAATATATATATATATATATATATATATATAACAATATCGTTAGAAAAAGTATAAAAAAATAATGATAATAATAATAAGACAGAAAAAAAATTGATAAAGTCAAATAATACTGATAACGAAAAAAATAAGAATAATATAAAATAAAATTATAGACGAGAGAATGATTAGAAAGAGTCTGAGTTAAAGCATGGAGAGCACGATCTTTATAGAAAAAAAGTTTTCACAACAAAATGCAAAACAAAATATTATGTCCTTTTGATGGATCAGCCCAAGCCCATTACATGGTCTATATTTAACTCAAGGCCCAAGCCCATCAAAAAGTCCAATAACTCGAAGTATGATAGAGCAATAAGAGCCCAATAAGCTTCATGGGCTTCACATGTTATTCTCTTGGGCTAAAGAAGATATCAAAATATGACAGGCTTCATGTAAAATCAGTAGCATAGTCTTTCTTTTGGGCCAAATGTTAGGCCTTGCTTTACAAAATTATTGGCCAAAGTACATTGATTTTAGCTTTCAAATTGGGCCAATTCAAGCCCACTTTGTAAGCTTGGCCGAGAAGCTTCTTAGAGCACCTTTTATCATTTTTCACATGGTCGAAAGCATGGAAGTCATGATTTGCCACTTGGCACATGATCCATGACTCACAGATCTAGGAGACATGTGTATCGCCCAAGCCTTAGGTTGCATTTCATTTCCACACACATTTGCATTACATTTAAGGAAGGTTTCTCTATTATAAATGGGAGCCTCCTAAGCTTGTGTAAAGGTTACTCTTAATTTTAGTGATAAATGTCTTGATGTTTAGAACACTCCACACATTTGCTTATTAAGAGTCATGAGAGCTAGAAATCTCTTTAAATCTCTTTTAGCCTCATTCCTTTAAGATAACTTCTCC
Organism: Vigna unguiculata; assembly: GCF_004118075.2. NCBI lineage: Eukaryota > Viridiplantae > Streptophyta > Magnoliopsida > Fabales > Fabaceae > Vigna > Vigna unguiculata. The sequence goes on along the minus strand of NC_040288.1, from coordinate 9,020,485 downwards.
TTCCTAGAATATTCGTTGCACCTATGAAGCTCCTCCTTTTCCAATCCATGTAAAGAGCTCCATCACCTTTCCTCCCAAAATATAATAATCTCATCATATCAATCGAATGTAGTAAAGGAATTATCAACCTTGTGAAATGTTTTTAAAAGACTATATAAATAAGATGTTAACTCTCATACCAAAAAAATATTATTGTCATTTCGGTTTAAAACTCCTAGTTTTTTTTACTCTTAAAATTTAATAATAAATTATGTAAAAAGTAATTATTAAATAAATTACTAAAAATTTGATATATTTAAGTTATTTAGAATAGGAGTTGTTTTCTAAAAGAAAAAGAATTAAAATTAACATGAACTTATAATTTAAATAATACTTCCTATTTACCTTACAACCTTTCATATATAACTAATTTAATAAATTAAATATTAAAATTAAAATATTATATTCAGATTATATGGATGATGATAAATTAAATTGAAATCCAAAACAATCCAAAATGATAATTAATTCATAGCCGGTGTAATAGTAGGTTAGATTTAACCCTGGTAAATTCAGTCGTCTATATTGTCAACACCAAGTCTCTCATCAAACTTTCAACGTTTAAGTTGTGCACCGTTTTCCCGAACAGATGTGCATCGAATTTCGAAATGACCTTTCCAATCAACTTTTTACACTGAACTTTCTTCCTCTTCTTCTCTTCCTTTCTCTCTGTCTACTCTAGTAATTCCAATTTTTATTTTATCTTCTTTCTCAGCCTTGGTTGTAACCGGTTCATGGTGATATTGAACCTTTCTGGGTTCTAGAGGTTCATTTCATCTCTCTGAAACTGCATGGCACAACCTATAGCATCGTCAGAACACTCTAGAATCTTCTCAAATTCATACTCTGTTTTCCAATTTCTTACCTTTCTCTTCATCGTCATTCTTCTCTTCAGTTTTTCCCACCCATCTGCCATGGCTTCCTCAGAACACGTTAAATCATCAGAATCAACTAGTTCCACCATAAACTTGTACCATCTTAAAGCCAAGAACCGTGGTTGTTCATCAAAGCGTGGTGGTAGAAAATTTGGAGCTAAGGCTCATGAAGTTCCCAGTGGTCCAAACCCTATTCAAAACCGATAAGACAGAGGCATATCACACTGCTACCAGCAAACAAAAAAAATGGCAGGGATTTCATGCACCAGAGTAAGTTGTTATCTTCATATAATTTTATTATTTTAGTTCAACATAGAGGGTTTTTATGGTCATTTTGTTAGTGCTGATATGTATGTTATTAAAATTGTATATATTAATCTGACATTATTGTGTCAATTTTAATTTATAGTATATTGATTTAATTAAAATATTACATCCGTTTAGTTAAAATGTTGTGGCTTTGTAAAAGAAAATCAGAAGTTATGCTTTTTTTATATTATCGTAAAATCAGTGATGATTTTAAAAGTTTCAGTAATTGTGAGATATTTAAATGTGTTATAATTCACATATTATTCAGATATTAAATTAACTGACAATTAGATTAATTTAATGAAAATTGGATTAGTTTAACTTATATATAAGAATGAGGATAGATGTACTGAACATTTATATTTTTTTTCTCTAAGAAGTGCTTATAATAAGAACTATTATATATCTTTCTTTATTGTTTATTCGAACCTATCAGCTAAAAAGTCTGCAAATTTGTACTGAGGTTCTTAGAAATTAAAATTAATTGGTATTTTCTTTTATGTCTTTTTTCTCTCTTTAATTTTTGGACAATTTGATTATGTTTTTTGTTTATTTGCTCATTATCCTAGTTTATTTTATTTAATATATGTCTTCACAAATTTTATTTCTTTATTTCAATATACATTCCTTTACAAAATAATTCTGTATATAAGATGCAGATTTTACATTTATAATCATGTACGTAACAACAGTTAATTATAACATTTTTAACAAAAAAGAATTCGTTTTTATAATTGTCTATTGGATACAATTTACTGTCAATTTTTTTCATTGATGTAAATAATTTTATTATTTTATCATTTTAATTCTGAAACTGTTTTTCTTTTAATTCATAACCATCTAAAAAGTTACCTGTCTATACATATAATCGGTGTTATGTGTGAGTATATGTACACTGATTCAGTGGCGAATCTTGAGTAAAAATTTTGGTTGAATTACTCTTTTGGTTTATTTTTTTTGTCCAAAAATATCATATTGATCCTCTAATATTTTTTAACTTCAAATTGGTCCTGAATTTTTAAAAATTGATGCAATTTGATCATTTTTGTTAATTTTTTTTTTAAGTGAAGTAAGGAGTTTTCATCAAAATTGATAATGAGATTGTGTTAGTCACATTAACAAAGAAAACCATCATTATTTATAATTTCAATTTTGATGGAAAAATCTTGATCCAATTCAAGAAATTTAACAAAAATAAGACCAAATTGCATTATTTTTTAAAAATTGGAACCAAATTGAAACTAAAAAAAAGGCTTAATTATCATTTTGGTCCCCTAATTTGTTGGGTTGGTTCATTTTGGTCCCCTTATTATTTTTTGGTTCAATTTGGTCCTCTAATTCTTTAAAAGGTTCAATTTGGTCCCTACCGTTAAGTCAACTTTAACACCGTCTCCGTACATGCCACGTGTCATTTTGTGGAATTTTCAATTGTTTTTTTAAAATTTTTAAAATTTTTTTATTTTTTATTTTTAAATTTTTATTTTAAAAAAAAAATTAAACTGTCACGTGTCACCTAGTGGTTGTGACACGTGTCAATTTGAGATTTTTTTATTTTAAAAAAATGTACTACCACGTGGCAGGTCACGATTGTGCCACGTGTCAAGCTAACATTGGTTGTTTTCAATTTAGCCCCTCTATTTACAATTTTGATTCAATTTAGTCCCCAATTTTTTAAAATGATTCAATTTTGTCCTCTCCAATTTGAGTCCAAATTAATAATTAAGCTTAATTACAATTTATATATTCATGTTAAAATATTTTTTTACCATTTATACATCAAATCACTCCCTAAATACTCATGTTATTTTATTTCTTACATTTTTCACTTGTAATTTTTTACACTTGAAATTTTCTATACATGTAAAAAAATAATAATTTGAATAGTTAGATGGAGTAATTTAATCTATAAATATAATAAAAATTATTTTAATATGTATATATAAGTTGTAATTAAGCTTAATTACTAATTTGGTATCAAATTAGAGAGGACAAAATTGAATCATTTTAAAAAATTGGGGAACTAAATTGAATCAAAATTGTAAATAGATGGACTAAATTGAAAATAACCAATGTTAGCTTGATACGTGGCACAATCATGACTTGCCACGTGGCAGTACATTTTTTAAATAAAAAAATATCAAATTGACACGTGTCACAACCATAAGGTGACACGTGGCAATTTAATTTTATTTTTTATTTTATTTTTTTAAATATTTTTAAAAAAAATTAAAATAAATTAAAAAAACAATTGAAAATTCCACAAAATGACACATGGCAGGTCAAGGAGACGGTGTTAAAGTTGACTTAACGGCAGAGACCAAATTGAACCTTTTAGAAAATTAGAGGAGCAAATTGAGCCAAAAAATAATAAGGGGACCAAAATGAACCAACCCAATAAATTAGGGGACCAAAATGATAATTAAGCCCTAAAAAAAACTATAAGATGAACTTGATATTTTTAAACTGAAATAAAAACCAAAAGAGTAATCTCAAATCTTTTATATAAACTAGTAAAAATATTAATTTTATTTTTTTATGATAATAAAAATAATAAAATTATTATTATTATTATTATTATTATTATAAAATTAAACAAATATTTTTTATTTTACTATAATTAATTTTCATTTATATTGATTAAATTTTAAAAAAATAATTAAATAAAAAATGGTAAAATTAAACAAGTGATCACTTAAAAAAATATTAAGAAAATAATTAATTTTATTTAAAAATATTCAAAAGGTCAAATTGAAAAATAAATATAGATAATAAAAAAAATATCTTATGCATTAATTTATAATTTTTTAAAATATAAAATATATTAAAATATTAATTTTTTAAAAAATATATTTAAAAATATATAATAAATTATATAAATATAAAAGAAATTGGAGATCACGGCCCCTATGTCATAACGTAGGTCCGCTAATACATTGCTTACTTGATTACGTAATTTGTACTAGTATTATGTGACACTGATGTTGTATGTTGTATGTGTAATAATATATATATATATATATATATATATATATGATTAATAATAATAATAATAATTAATAATACTATATATATATATATATAATTAATAATATTATTATAATTATTAATGATAATTTTAAATAATAGTAATTATTATAAAAATATTTAATATAATTTATCTTTTTATTAATTTTTTATTTAAATTTATTACATAATATTTTTTTAAAATTTAATATTTTTATTTAATAAAAACTCATTTCATATATTTTTACCATTAAGATTATTTTAATAATTTTCAAATTCTATTTTTTAAACTTTTTTTTAATATATCATATCACTCAAATTAATTACTAAGTTTCAAAAAATTATTTTCAAAACCTTAAATGAACTTAAAAAAAATACATATATTTATTCACTCAATTTTCACGGTCACTCTTAAATTCACTTCACATAATAAGTTAGCCAGTGGTGTGGTGTCAGATTTGTGACTCAAAACAGTGAGAGGACTTACGATGACACATTTCGTATTTTGGCATGCAAAATTAATTTATCAATTTGTTGTTCCCATTTTATAAATAAGAAAATTAGTATACAAAAAGCACATAACAAAATTATCGACTAAAAGACTCAGATTGGGCAGAGAAAAGATAAAAATAGAAAAAGAAAATATGAAAATTAAGTTATTATAATATCAACATTTTTTAAAGGCATGTGAAAGAAAGAACATTTGAAGACATCTTTTTCCCAAAAACACGGTGACAAATATTCATTCACACGGATAATAGGTTAAAATTCAGTTTACATGTAGATGAATTTTGACCTTTAATTGAGTGTAAACTTGGTTTTGAGTTTGTTTTCTTTTTCTTTTTATTTTAAAAACGATGGAAGAAGAAAATAATGTAAAAATGGAAAGTGTAGGATATAATTATTTAGATAAATAAAAATTGAATAAATATCGTTTTATAAATGGATGTATTTTAAGGAGATTTAATTTAGTAAAATATGTAAATGTGAAAAATTTTATGAACAAAAATAGAAAAGTAAGAATTGTTAGAAAAGTAATTTAAGTATGAAAATTTTACCATAAAATTATTTTGATTAAGTATTAAAAGTACTTAAGTATGAAAAGTAATTCTGTTTTGTCTAATAAATGAGACTTAAATATCATTTTTGTCCCTATTTTTAGTTTAATTTGATCTTCTTTTTGCGTTCAATTAGGTTTTTAGTTTGCTGAATTGTGTTTAATTTGATCAGTTTTATGACGCTATTTAAATTGATAACGTGAGACTATACATGGTAACACTATTCGCATTATGTGGATTGTTTTTTGTTATGTGGTTCATTTTATTATCAGAGTGTATAGTATGAGTTATAATTGCAGGGTCAATTAAAAATGGAAGTTAGGGTGAAGGGGGATTCTGATCGTGATGAAGGGGCGACAAGCAAATTGGGCATATGGTATTCAAATTGGAGGTTGTTCATCGTAGAGAAGGTGAGTTTTCATTGTTCATTTGTGTTTGTCGTAAGTGATTGTGGATCATACTTTATGTGAGGTTTAGGGTTTTAGCCGCACTGTATTCATTTTTCATTGGGTGTGTTGATGTTGTTTTTCATTAGGATTTTGGACTTAGTACATTGTTAATTGTTTACTTGTCGGTTGTAGGTTATGGGATTGGTTCCCCATACCTTTTTATCTTTTTGAATGTGTAAGTGGTTCCCCATAAGTTAAAGTATATTTAACTTTTACAGACTTTGAATTGTTTTGGGATGTCTGGTGAGAGATTCAAAGTTGTGGTCCACCATGGTGGGCCTTGGAAAAGGATGGATCATTTAAATATTGTGGTGGGGAAAGGATCAGTTGGTCATGTGACCCTGATAAAAGGAGTTACTTTGAAGTCATAGGTTCACTTTAGGAGATGGGGTATATTGTAATTAAAGAGTTGTTTTATTCTATTGAAAATATGTTACATCAGTCGTATGATGACAATGGTGCACTTAATATGGTCACTATGGCCAAATATATGGCAAAGTTCACTTGTTTGTGGTCTATGGTGTGGATGAGCCAAAGGTACTAGAGAATGAATTAAATGAAGTTGTTGCCTATTGTCATTGACCTTTAGAGAATGAAGATAATAGCCATGTTGATTGTGTTCCAGAAGTTGACAAAGAAGGTAATGAGGGTGATGAAGTGGAGGGTCAGGGTGGTGATGAAGTAGAGGTTCAGGGGGTGATGAAATTGGCTAGTCGGGATGATGAAGTGAAGGTTAAAGGTGGTGATGGAGTGGCAGCTCAGGATGATAAAGTAGAGGTTGAGGGTGGTGATGAAGTGACAAGTCAGGATGATGTAGTAGAGGTTGAGGGTGATGATGAAGTAGAGGTTGAGGGTGATGATGAAGTGACGGGTTAGGATGATGAAGTAGAGGTTGAGAATAATGAAGTGGAGGGTGAGAGGTGATGGAAAAGTGGAGTGTGACTGTGATGATGAAATGGAATCTATTAGTTCTAGTAAGGATATTGACGAAGTGGTTGCAGGACTTGTAGATGTGCATGTAAATGTTGCTAGTGGTGTAGAGAACGATGTTGAAGGTAGTATGGTAGTTGAAATGGGTTTAAATGAAGAAAACGTTGATGAAGAAGACAACGAATCACTTTGTGGTCGACATACCCAACCTAAATCAAATGACAAGGGGTTGTACAATGATGAGTAGGATTCATAACATTTAGTTAGTTGGCAAGACATTGAAAGTGACGGTGAAGGTCATGAAACTGTCAATTGTGGTTGATTTGGGACATCTGTTATGCCCAAATCTACGATGGAGTATAAATGGGAAGTTGAAACAACCTTTATAGATCAACACTAGTTCAAGGAAGCTATTAGAACTTATGTAGGGCATGCTAGTAGAAATTTGAGGTTCGTGAAAAATGATAATCGAAGGGTTAGAGTGAAATGCATGAGGTCTCAACAAAAGTGTTCATGGACAACTTATTGTGCGCATTTGGTTTCATGTAATACTTGAAAATTGAGGAAAATTGTGGATGTTCATAGTTGCAACAGAGAATTTAACATTAAGATAAAAAATTTCAAGTGGTTGAGTGACAACTTAAAGAGGTCCTTACAAGAAAATCTAACTTTAAAATTAAATGATATACGTATTAAAGTTGTCAGGAAATGGAATATGAATGTGTTAGTATTTATAGCTCATAGGGCAAGGGTCATGACATTAGACCTAGTTGAGGGTTCATTTAAAGACCAATTTAGAAGAATTCATGACTATGCACATGAATTGTTGAGATCTAACCCTAGATCAGCAGTCAAAGTGAAAGTCGATAGTGTGGATGGTGACACACTTTACAATAACATGAGTGAAACTTTCAATAATGTTATCATTGATGCAAGAGGTAAACATGTTATAACCATGCTTGAAGAGATTAGGCTTTATATGATGAAAAGGTGGCCAACCAACAAAACGAGGGTATCAACTTTACAACAATCCATTTGCCCCAAGATTCAAAAAAGACTTCAAAAAGAGTTACATCTAACAAAATATTGGATCTCGACCTCGAGGAAATTATATAACCAAACAAATTGTATTTCGATTGACTTTATTGCTTTTGGACTTATATCTATACTTTTTGGACAGTTGGTCAAGAGAAAAATTGTTTGAAGTTAGGTAGGTATCCATGATTGGGGATAAGTACACAATCAACATAAAAAATATAGACTATAGTTGTAGGAAGTGGCACATAAGTGGTGTCCCTTGCGCTCATGCAATTGCAACAATGAAGTTCTTAAATATGGATCCACAAGACTTTATACCTCATTGGTTCAGACGCTCCACATATGAAGAAACATATCAGTTTATCATCTTTCCAATTAATGGCAAACTTCTATGGAAAAAAAATCCTTTCATGATGTTCAACCTCCATTTAAGAGAAGATTTTTTTGGAGACCAAAGAAAAAAAGAAGGTTAAAAGAATGAGAGTTAAAGAAGAATGATACACAAGTGAGCAAAGTTGTGCAGAAAAAAATGTAACATTTGTCGTCTTCTTGGCATAACAAAAGCAATTATCCATTACATCCTCAACAACCACATGAGCCACAAGCATAACCAACTTAGCAATCCTTACAACCAGTAGATCCACCACCACAACCAACTAGCATCCCACACAACCAACTGAGCAATCCTCACAACCAACCAGGAGGCAGAAAATACAAGTCAGGAGAGGACAGAGAGGAAGTGCATGATACTTATTTTTCTAAACTTTTATAATGTAATCTACCTTGATGAACTTTTGTAATTGTATTTTGCCATTTACTAGTTTTGGCTTAAAAACATTAACTTTTTTGTAATCATTTTGTGAAATATTGATAATATTAATGATATTATATTGTTAAACAACTTATCTTTATGTCTATTGTCACTATTATGTATCAATTCACAAGATATGCATGTCAACAATATCAACTACATTGAGCAACATTTAACTAAAATAGAGACTACATTGAACAAGATTTAACTAAAATAAGGACAAAATTGAATATTTAACTAAAATAGGGACTAAATTGAATTACATTTAACTAAAATAGAGACTAAATTGAACAAAACACGAATAGTTATATTTCACTCATTGATTCATTGGTACGCATTACAAAAATGAATGAGACAACCTTAACATGACATGAACTACACTTTAGTCAGCCTACATAACACAGTATATCAAAACATATGATCACAACCTAAACACATCGACCTAGACACAAACACACCATTACTATGTTCATTGCACCAACAATGCAAACCACTCCTATTGACTATTGGATCCTTGTTTAAAAAATTCTCAATGATTTCTCCATACCATAAATCTTCCTCCTTTGTAATGTGATCCCAACAAGGATTATAGCTTTGGCCATTGGCTAGGCCTATTTAGTTTATCTTTGTTTTAAAATAAATACATGTTTTTTGAATATTTTATTTTTAGTTTAATAATTGGGCTTTATTGTTCAACCCATATCTACAAATATGTCTCACGAGCCAAAAGGAAAACATATATAGGTCTGCTTAAATCAAGAATGCACCAGCAGCCCAGTGACGCTTGTTGCCATTCCTTTTCATGATTGGGCCTTCACGTGAAGCAACCCAATTGATATCTATGTGCAGTCCAATGTTTGCCCAGTGCACCACCAATTCAATCTACCAGCAGCCAACTATTTTCTTACATCACACAACACGTGCAAACTTCCCGAAATGTGTACAAACATTATGTGACGCGTTGTTCTTCAAGGACGACACCTTGAGCCTACAAGTGGCAACCTAACATCTTTCACGTTGAGCATCAGAAACGGATCCAAACCCTTTCTTCCTCTTCAAAAGCGTAACTAGGGTTATTCCCGCATCATAACACTTAGCTGCTAGGGTTCCCTTTCTTCTCCACGGAAAGCGTTTGGCCTCGTATAACTCTGCCTCCCTTTGTCTAGGGTTTATCCTACTCATCTTGTCGTTAGGACCTATTGTGAGACGGTATACACCTTGTTTCCTCGTTTATTTTTCTGGTTTCCTTCTCTACCTATAAAAGGCAAGCCAATGTTTTGTAATCTTCAACTTAGATGAATGAAATGAGGTTTTAACCCACATTTGTCAGCTCACCCTTCTTCTTAGTTGAGGATTCTTCCTCCTGGGGTTTCCCAAGCAACCCAAAACGTGTACAAACATTATGTGACGCGTTGTTCTTCAAAAGCGACACCTTGGGCCTGCAAGTGGCAGCCCAACATTTTTCACGTTGAGCATCACATATGGATCCAAGCCCTGTCTTCCTCTTCAGAAGCGTAGCTAGGGTTCTACCTACATCATAACACTTAGTTGTTAGGGTTCCCTTTCTTCTCCATGGAAAGTGTTTGGCTCTGTCAAACTCTGCCTCCCTTAGTTTAGGGTTTATCTTACTTATCTTGTTGTTAGGACTTATTGTTAGACGACATACACCTTTTTTCCTCCGTTTATTTTTCTAGTTGCCTTCTCCATCTATTAAAGGCAAGCCAATGCTTTGTAATCTTCAGCTTAGATGAATGAAATGAGGTTTTAACCCACATTTGTCAGCTCACCCTTCTCTTTAGTTGAGGATTCTTCCTCCTAGGGTTTCCCAAGCCACCATGAGTGTGCGAGGTTCCAACCAAAACGAAAGACTCTTCCTCTGTCTCCGTTGATCATCTACGCCTAGGTCGATGATTGGAGGCCAATTGGATCAGATTCCGACGAATTTGTATGATGCCAGCTCAATCACTTTGCCTAGCAATGATAACATCTTTTTCATCAACATTTTCTTTAGACCACCACTTGAAATAGTTACAACATAACACACCACATCAGACGAACCAATCTATTATTCAAGACAATAATAACAAAGACAATGTTAATTACCCAGAAATATTTCTATTACAAAAAATTAAATCTGCTATATTAATCTAACCTTGTAGTTATGACAAACCTAAAATTTTCTACCAAAATTCTTTAGAGTTCTTATCATTCTTAGCACTACCATTTCATCACAATTACAAATGGAGGGAGTGTTAACCCTATTACCCTTAAACCACCACCATGTGAGGAACGACAAATTTGTTGCCCTCCAACTATCACAACATGAGGAAGAAGATTGGCAACCAGACATACTTGACGAACATTCAAACAATGAACACAATCATTTTTCATGCCACCTCAAAACTCATACTAGTTTATCTCCCAAACCCTATTTCCCTTTTTATCCCCAATTTTATTTCAAAATACAATAAACACCGCAATGACTAAAAACATTACAAGGCCACGTAACCAAGCATAGTCTACATAATGCGAATAGTGCCACCCTATACAGTCTCCCGCTATAAATTTAAACGACATCATGGAATAGGACCAAATTGAACATAATTTAACAAAACAAGGATGGGTACAAGTAAGAGTACGAGAATGGGGACAAGACAGAGATATGTACATACTAATCTTGTCCATAAACACAATTTAAAAAATTGATTATTATTCATACACATACTCATACTCAATCAATACAAAGTTTCTCCACCAAAATTGGGACATGTTTGAACAATACATATGAAAACAAGTTCATTTGTCATTCCTATTTGTTGAAGCCAAAAGTGGCTTATGGAAAGAACATTTGAATAGGTCAACCAAGAATGCCTAAAAACCAAAAGAATATTTGTGTTGAACTAGGAGTGGCTTAGAAAATAATATTTAGTTAAGCTAGGAGAGACTTAGGAATAAATAATTGGTTGAGTTAGGGTGGCTTGAAAAAGAATACTTGATTAAACCAAGAGTGACTTGTAGAAAATAGTACTTAAGGATTAGTCAAAAATGATTACAAGTCCAAAGTACTCATATTGTATTTTACAATATCAATTTGCTTCATGGAGCTCAATGAGTTAATTGAGAAATAAATGTAGTCTATGTAATCAAATGAGCCTGTATAAAAATACTATGGGTACTATCTTTTTTCTATCATATTGCTTTGCACTAATATTGCATATAAACACTCATAACAAAAAAAAATCAATTTTAAACAAGTAAATTAGTTAAGTACTAAGGTTACGTCTTATTGGTTTCATCAAATGGAAATGCCACTCGTTGATCTCTTGATAAGTACTAAATCATTGTCTATTTATTAGTAGTAAGACCATAATAATAGTATGTATAGTAAAACAATATTGTTGTATAATTAAATAATAACAATAACAAATAATAATAATAATAATAATAAATATTTACTAATAGTAATCATATTAATAATCATATTAATAATAATAATAATAATAATAATAATAATAATAATATGTATAATAAAACAATATTGTTGTATAATTAAAATTCATAATTAACTTTTGAGTTGTATAATAAATTATTGAAGAAAATCATCATAATAATACAAGTATTTTAATGATAATAATAAAAATTATATTTGACAAGATATAATTCTACAAATAGCTTTTGGACATAATTAAAAAAAATTAAAAAAATTAAATAAATTTAAAATATTTAAAGAAGTCAATAAATAGGAATGTATGAAGTCAAAATCTCTATTTACAATTAAAGAAATTTTAAATAATTAATAAAAAATATTTAAAAATTAAATATGTAATTATTAATTACAAATGTATGAATTTAAAAGATTTCAAAACGTATGGAATAAAAAACAAATTCATCCATAGTTAGACAATTAAAAACAATTATAGAATTCATTGGTCAATTAATGAAAAACAATTAGAAACAAATCCTATAAGTGTTGATTGTAAAAATAAATGTTAATACAACTTTATTATTTTGTCGATATGAACGACAAGAAATAATAAAAGTAGAAATAGAAGGATCTAATATTTTTGTAATCAATCCAATTTGAACTAAAGGTGTAAATTATTTTTATTAACACTTTGGATACCTTAACACTCTATATCATGATTTAACTTGTTAACATACTGTACTCCTCCCTTATCCACAAATTTTGGTCGAGTCTCGGAAAGATAGCTTATCCACATAGTGAAATGCTTATTATATAAATAACATCACATAATCAGCTGAGGAAAAGCCATTGTTCTAGAATAGAAAAAAATACATAAAAATATATATTAACTTTCTTATATCTTGTAAAAAATATCTCATTCTGAAAACATTGATATTTTAACTATATGAAGACTAACACATTTATAATGTTTTAAAACAGTGCGAAAATGGTTAAATCTTTCAATATGTGCTTTCTTACTATGACTTCTTAACCATACACAATATAAAGCTATTGTAAATAATATACATTTCTTTTATTTAATACATTCAAAATTTTATTTTTATAAGATCGGATTCAACAATTGAACTTTGAAAATAAATTTTAGATACACTTTGAATCATCTTGATTTCAATATGTTATTTTATATTTTGTCTAAAAAACTGTAAGAAATGTATATTATTATCATCTTGAATGTTTGAAAATAACCAATTAAGTAGTAAACAATTAGCATTGATAGCCTATTCTATTTCTTTATTTTTATCAATTGTGCATTAAAACACAACTATTGGGACTTACAATAAAACTTGGATCAAACAATATGCTAAACACAAATGTATTCATCTCACAAAAATAATAAATATATTTCATTGGTATAATTTTGTCTCAACATGATAAGTTTTAGCTTCCTACACAAACCAAAGTATCGCACTTTCCCAATATTTACAACATAAACACTACTTTTCAGGAATCAATGATAAGTGGAAATCATAAAATTTCACCAGAAACTAAACAAATGAATTGTACTAAAGCAAAAATTACTGGTTAAGGAGAAAGCATGATGTCTTTATGTGTTTGTGATTTTTTGCAGAACCACAGTTATAGCTTTTATAATGTCTCTGCTAGAAGTATCAACTTGCCTACCTAAATCTTCAACATTCTTCATAAAAACTTCTAACTTCTTCTTGATCTCAATATATATCATTGTATGTCATTCAATATATACTAAATAGTTTTATCAACACTACATCTCATTTAAGAACTCATATTTTTCTAGCAGAACTCATTTTGAGTTGTTAACTTCTCACAAAGGACCCTATGCTTTTTATTTGCTATGAGTTCTTCTACGATGGTAATTTCTACAATAAAGCATGAATTCACCTTCATATTCATTTTCTTTCATCTCAATAGGACCCCTTTCCAATCAGAGCATGTTGACCAAAGTTATTTGTAATTTTTTTTCACTTAATCTGCTCGTATGTCAAGAACTTCAATATGTTGAACTTTAACCGGCCGAGTTATTTACAGCAACAACGTATTATTTAGAGTTTCATGATATTATCTCAAAATGTTGTGCTAATATAATAAGACAATTGATTATAGTGTTCAGGAAGTAAAACAAACATCTAGAAGCTCGTTATCTTGGGAAACAACTCATTCCTTGATTGTAGACATGGTTATCTACATAGTAACAACATGGTAAAGAATTTACTAAAATTTTACCCCAATGACAGGATGATAGACATAATTAGACCATTAAAGCTTCGACCATCATAACTATAAGTAAGATAGAGATGCAAATCTCAAATCTGAATTCTCCTTACAAACATATATCATTACCTTCACAATAGTCCTATGCTAAATATTAGACCTATATAATTTCCATTAGGTCCAATAGCTTCATTCTAATGTCAAAAATATGATTACTGATAGTTCAGATTCCATTAGAAATAAAAGAAACTTGTGCTTCTTACACATGTTACAAACCAAACATCACAAAACAAATGATAGCCAAGATAAGGAAAATGAATATTTAACTACTATGAGTTTTGACTTTAATGGTGCAAACCCTTAACCAAAACCTTTTATGTAACCCATGACATAGAAATCACGGTACACCTTACCTCTATACCAATTATGGCAATTGTAAGTATAGTCAGCAACCTTCAAGTTTATAATTATTGGTTTTGTTCACCTTATCAAGTTGAAACTTGATCTGTCATGGTAGAGTTCTGCATATCTCTCCCACAACCATATTGCCTAAACCTGCTAGTGAATATCCACTATAAGAGTTATATATATATATATATATATATATATATATATATATATATATATATATAGTCCTCATTAATTTATATTTTATTACATGGAAATTCAAATATAAGTTATTCATGAGATATTTAAATTATTACTCATGGGAATACGAAATATAAAAATTAGTATACCTTCTAATGCATTCAATGTAAGAAAAAAAAATATTAAAAACACAATCCAAAAATGTAAATTAATATCATACGTTCTAATGCCTTCAAGCAACTCATGGTTGTTAGCATCATATTCCAATCCTTCCTTATATGTTACCAAAGCTTTCTCA